>NC_066519.1:1781339-1916339 GCF_024679095.1 Eriocheir sinensis
GCAGTGTCACGGTGTTGTCCTGCCCCACAGGTGCCCCAGCTGGCAGTGTCACGGTGTTGTCCTGCCCCAGGTGCCCCAGCTGGCAGTGTCACGGTGTTGTCCTGCCCCACAGGTGCCCCAGCTGGCAGTGTCACGGTACTGTCCTGCCCCACAGGTGCCCCAGCTGGCAGTGTCACGGTGTTGTCCTGCCCCACAGGTGCCCCAGCTGGCAGTGTCACGGTGCTGTCCTGCCCCACAGGTGCCCCAGCTGGCAGTGTCACGGTGCTGTCCTGCCCCACAGGTGCCCCAGCTGGCAGTGTCACGGTGCTGTCCTGCCCCACAGGTGCCCCAGCTGGCAGTGTCACGGTACTGTCCGGACCCACGGGTGCCCCAGCTGGCAGTGTCACTGTACTGTCCTGTCCCACAGGTGCCCCAGCTGGCAGTGTCACTGTACTGTCCTGCCCCACGGGTGCCCCAGCTGGCAGTGTCACTGTGCTGTCCTGTCCCACAGGTGCCCCAGCTGGCAGTGTCACTGTACTGTCCTGCCCCACAGGTGCCCCAGCTGGCAGTGTCACGGTGTTGTCCTGCCCCACGGGTGCCCCAGCTGGCAGTGTCACTGTACTGTCCTGCCCCACGGGTGCCCCAGCTGGCAGTGTCACGGTGCTGTCCTGTCCCACAGGTGCCCCAGCTGGCAGTGTCACGGTGCTGTCCTGTCCCACAGGTGCCCCAGCTGGCAGTGTCACGGTGCTGTCCTGCCCCACAGGTGCCCCAGCTGGCAGTGTCACGGTGTTGTCCTGCCCCACAGGTGCCCCAGCTGGCAGTGTCACGGTGTTGTCCTGCCCCACAGGTGCCCCAGCTGGCAGTGTCACGGTGTTGTCCTGCCCCACAGGTGCCCCAGCTGGCAGTGTCACGGTGTTGTCCTGCCCCACAGGTGCCCCAGCTGGCAGTGTCACGGTGCTGTCCTGTCCCACAGGTGCCCCAGCTGGCAGTGTCACGGTGTTGTCCTGCCCCACAGGTGCCCCAGCTGGCAGTGTCACGGTGTTGTCCTGCCCCACAGGTGCCCCAGCTGGCAGTGTCACGGTGTTGTCCTGCCCCACAGGTGCCCCAGCTGGCAGTGTCACGGTGCTGTCCTGCCCCACAGGTGCCCCAGCTGGCAGTGTCACGGTGCTGTCCTGTCCCACGGGTGCCCCAGCTGGCAGTGTCACGGTGTTGTCCTGCCCCACAGGTGCCCCAGCTGGCAGTGTCACGGTGTTGTCCTGCCCCACAGGTGCCCCAGCTGGCAGTGTCACGGTGTTGTCCTGCCCCACAGGTGCCCCAGCTGGCAGTGTCACGGTGCTGTCCTGTCCCACGGGTGCCCCAGCTGGCAGTGTCACGGTGTTGTCCTGCCCCACGGGTGCCCCAGCTGGCAGTGTCACGGTGTTGTCCTGCCCCACAGGTGCCCCAGCTGGCAGTGTCACGGTGCTGTCCTGCCCCACAGGTGCCCCAGCTGGCAGTGTCACGGTGTTGTCCTGCCCCACAGGTGCCCCAGCTGGCAGTGTCACGGTGTTGTCCTGCCCCACGGGTGCCCCAGCTGGCAGTGTCACGGTGCTGTCCTGTCCCACAGGTGCCCCAGCTGGCAGTGTCACGGTGCTGTCCTGCCCCACGGGTGCCCCAGCTGGCAGTGTCACGGTGTTGTCCTGCCCCACAGGTGCCCCAGCTGGCAGTGTCACGGTGCTGTCCTGTCCCACAGGTGCCCCAGCTGGCAGTGTCACGGTGTTGTCCTGCCCCAGGTGCCCCAGCTGGCAGTGTCACGGTGTTGTCCTGTCCCACGGGTGCCCCAGCTGGCAGTGTCACGGTGCTGTCCTGCCCCACAGGTGCCCCAGCTGGCAGTGTCACGGTGCTGTCCTGTCCCACGGGTGCCCCAGCTGGCAGTGTCACGGTGCTGTCCTGTCCCACGGGTGCCCCAGCTGGCAGTGTCACGGTGCTGTCCTGTCCCACGGGTGCCCCAGCTGGCAGTGTCACGGTGCTGTCCTGTCCCACGGGTGCCCCAGCTGGCAGTGTCACGGTGCTGTCCTGTCCCACAGGTGCCCCAGCTGGCAGTGTCACGGTGTTGTCCTGCCCCACAGGTGCCCCAGCTGGCAGTGTCACGGTGCTGTCCTGCCCCACAGGTGCCCCAGCTGGCAGTGTCACGGTGTTGTCCTGCCCCACAGGTGCCCCAGCTGGCAGTGTCACGGTGTTGTCCTGCCCCACAGGTGCCCCAGCTGGCAGTGTCACGGTGTTGTCCTGCCCCACAGGTGCCCCAGCTGGCAGTGTCACGGTGTTGTCCTGCCCCACAGGTGCCCCAGCTGGCAGTGTCACTGTACTGTCCTGCCCCACAGGTGCCCCAGCTGGCAGTGTCACGGTGCTGTCCTGCCCCACAGGTGCCCCAGCTGGCAGTGTCACGGTGCTGTCCTGTCCCACGGGTGCCCCAGCTGGCAGTGTCACGGTGCTGTCCTGTCCCACGGGTGCCCCAGCTGGCAGTGTCACGGTGCTGTCCTGTCCCACGGGTGCCCCAGCTGGCAGTGTCACGGTGCTGTCCTGTCCCACGGGTGCCCCAGCTGGCAGTGTCACGGTGCTGTCCTGTCCCACAGGTGCCCCAGCTGGCAGTGTCACGGTGTTGTCCTGCCCCACAGGTGCCCCAGCTGGCAGTGTCACGGTGTTGTCCTGTCCCACGGGTGCCCCAGCTGGCAGTGTCACGGTGCTGTCCTGTCCCACAGGTGCCCCAGCTGGCAGTGTCACGGTGCTGTCCTGCCCCACAGGTGCCCCAGCTGGCAGTGTCACGGTGGTGTCCTGCCCCACAGGTGCCCCAGCTGGCAGTGTCACGGTGCTGTCCTGCCCCACAGGTGCCCCAGCTGGCAGTGTCACTGTACTGTCCTGCCCCACAGGTGCCCCAGCTGGCAGTGTCACGGTGCTGTCCTGCCCCACAGGTGCCCCAGCTGGCAGTGTCACGGTGCTGTCCTGCCCCACAGGTGCCCCAGCTGGCAGTGTCACTGTACTGTCCTGCCCCACAGGTGCCCCAGCTGGCAGTGTCACTGTACTGTCCTGCCCCACAGGTGCCCCAGCTGGCAGTGTCACGGTGCTGTCCTGCCCCACGGGTGCCCCAACAAGTTGGTACTATTCCTGTCGTCACATTCATCACACACGTGCCGCACCCCAGCAAGCAGCAACCATCCAAGGAGGTTCCAGATTTTTTTTGTGTTTTTTTCATTATTAGAATATAAGCAATCTTTGCCAGCCTGGTCCACAGTAACCCGTGGTCCACAAGGCCTGGGGGGCTGGGGCAGCCTGGGGGACACCTCCACTCCCCGCTGGGCACGCCAGGACTCCACCAGCACACCTGGCCCACCGAGGGGCTCATAAGGAACTTTTTTCTTTTTTTGCCACTTTTCCTCAGTTACAATCATTTATTTTTTGTTGTTTTGTGTTTAGCTTTTTACCTTAAATAATACATGAACAAGTCTCAAAATGATACTAGTTTCTTAAAAAAATAATTGTATTGAAATTTGTAAGGCACAGATTTTTTATTAATTTCCTAAAAGTTGTACACGATCGTATACAGGACAGAGTTCACGGCTATCCGGAGGGACAGTGATCCAGGCTTGACAATGTGTTGGGTTTAAATAAAAATAAGTAACAAAAAATACTGCCCCTGCTGGCTGGCCTCTTTATATCTTCTCTATGGCTCCTTGGGCCACGGCTCTTGAATACACACACACACACACACACACACACACACACACACACACACACACAGAGGCAGGGCCCAGTGCTAGGGTCCGCTTACCAATACATCAGGTTCAAATAATAATGATAATAAAAACAGAGTTCATGCAGCCTGGAAGTTTTCTGTTCTCTTCTCCATCACTCCTTCGGCCGCGGTTCTTGAACACACACAGACAGGCAGGGTCCGGGGTCTGGGGTCCGGAACTTGGGTCCTCTTACCAATATATTAAGTTTATATAATAATGATAACAAAAAATACTGTCCGTGCTGGCCGGGACTCTTCTCTATCGCTTCTTGGGCCGCGGCTCTTGAACACACACACACAGGCAGGGTCCGGAACTTGGGTCCTCTTACCAATATATTAAGTTTATATAATAATGATAACAAAAAATACTGTCCGTGCTGGCCGGGACTCTTCTCTATCGCTTCTTGGGCCGCGGCTCTTGAACACACACACACAGGCAGGGTCCAGGTCTGGGGTCCTGTGCTAGGGTCCTCTTACTAACCCTGTTATCACCAATCTATGAGTGAGTCGCGGGTGCGGGTGAACGTGTGTCACTGTTGCTCCGCGCGGACCGAGGCTCTCTCAGTCATGGCTGCTTTAATGTTGTTACGTGTGTGAGGATTCCTCAGGCGATTTCTGGAGATGGATCGGCTGTTCACTGTGCCCTGGATGGCGTCATTTGAAACGTGCTTTCCTGTTGGGTCTCAAGCCGGAGAATGTAAAGTGAGTAAACTGAATTTTTACTTCAAGCCTGCATGAAGCAACTCTGGCTACTGATATTGTGGCCAAATTGGATGCGTTTCAAGAGGAAATATCTAAGGAAATATCAGTCGTGAAGGATGAAGTTGAATCACGAACTGATCAGGTCAAGGTGGAGTCCAGGGAGGCGGCTGGCCCGCTCCCCGCTGATCAAGTGAGTCTGCGGGAGGCAGCGGGGCTGACCTTGTGAAGATTTACATAGATTTACATAGAAAATCAGACCACACAGACCCCATGGTCCAGACTTATGGTCTGTCCTTAAACCTAAGTGATTTTACATTAATCAGAAGACTCCAAAATGTTGCATTTCTACTCTAGTTGATATTAAGTTGAAGGAAGTGACGGTCGAGCTTATTTTTGAAGGAGTCAATCGTGTTACACTGGACCACTGATGATGGGAGCTTATTCCATTCTCGCACTACAACGTTGGTGAAGAAAAATTTTGTGCAGTCTGAATTTACTTGTCTACATCTGAGTTTTACGCCATTGTTCCTCGTGCGCAAAGTGTCATCGATCATAAACAATGTTGATCTGTCTACATTCGTGAAACCATTAAGTATTTTAAAACATTCGATCAATTTTCCTCGGAGGCGACGTTTCTCAAGAGAGAACATGTTAAGGGTAGAAAGCCTTTCTTCGTAGGATTTGTTGCGCAAGGAAGGGATCATTTTCGTTGCCCGACGCTGAACACCTTCTAATTTAGCAATATCCTTTGCATGGTGGGGAGACCAAAACTGTACCGCATATTCCAAGTGGGGTCTGACTAAACTGTTGTAGAGCGGGAGTATTACATCTTTATTCTTAAATATAAAGTTTTTAATGAAGCCCAACATTCTGTTCGCTTTATTTGCTGCATCGATGCATTGCTGTGAGAATTTGAGGTTTGACGCGATTTTGACCCCCAAGTCCTTGACGCATTGAACGCTTTTGAGTTTAACGCCGCGCATTTCGTAATCAAACGTATTATTCCTCGTTCCAACTTGAAGGACCTGGCACTTGTCTACGTTAAAGGGCATCTCCCATCTATCCGACCAAGCTGAAATTTTGTGCCAATCCTCTTGGAGGCTTTGCCTGTCTTCGTCAGTGAGAACCGAGTTACCAATCTTTGTGTCGTCTGCAAATTTACTAATGCGGTTATTGAGTCCAACATCCACGTCGTTGATGTAAATAATGAAGAGCACTGGGCCAAGAACCGAGCCCTGAGGGACGCCACTAGTGACCGGCGCCCACTCTGAGTTAAATCCGTCAATCACTACTCTTTGTTGTCTGTTGCTCAACCAATTCGCGATCCATTGGTTTACCTGACCGTCAATACCTATTTGTTTTAATTTGTAAAGTAATTTATGATGCGGGACTTTATCAAACGCTTTCTGGAAATCAAGATAGACTACGTCCAGTGATTTGGTTACGTCATAAACAGTGAAGAGGTCGTTATAAAAGGTTAATAGATTTGATAGGCAGGATCTTTTGTTTCGGAAGCCATGTTGTGAGTCCCCAATTAATGAGTGGCTTTCAAGGTAACTCACAATTTTGTCTCTAATTATGCCCTCAAGTAGCTTACCTACAACCGAAGTTAGACTAATGGGCCTGTAATTACCTGGTACTTTTTTGTCTCCTTTCTTCAAAATCGGTGTCACGTTAGCCTTTTTCCAATCTGAAGGGACAATGCCTTGTCGCAAGGACATATTGAATACGGTTGTGAGGGAGGAGAGTATTTCGCTCTTTGTTTCTTTCAGCAGAGTTGGATATACTTTATCAGGTCCAGGACTTTATTTGTTTTAAGTGATTTGAGGGCTTTAAGGACTTCATCGGGTTTTATTTCAAAGTTAGACAATGCATGCTCGGGATTTACATTAGTACTGGTGTTGGTGGTGGTGGTGGGAGGACTGTTATTATTAAACACCGAGGAAAAGTAATTATTTAATAGGTTTGCAACGTGTTGGCTGTCAGTCACTAGTGCACCGTCGCTGTTTGTTAAAGGTCCAATTCCACTTCTGATCGCCTTTCTGTTGTTTATGTAACTGAAGAAGGATTTCGGATTATTTTTACAGTTGGCTGCAATATTTTCTTCATATCTACGCTTTGCCTGATGCACTAATCTTTTACTCGTCGCCTTGCATCATTGTAAAGTCTAATGTTTTCGGGCGTGCTTTGGTCTTTCTTTAACCTGTAAGACAATTTTCTCCTTGACTGAGTGTTTAATTTCGCTATTAAACCAAGGTGGACTTTTATTAGTGTTAATTGCTTCTCGCACAAGGGGACAAATGTGTCCTGCTGAGTGAGTAAGTGATTTTAAAGTTTAGCCAGGCGTCCTCTGCATTGCCGTCATCTGATAGTTGCATATCTATTAGTTTTCGTCGGATTTCTACGAAGTTGGCTCTTTGAAATTGGGCACCTTAACTTTATTTTCAGTCACCGATGTTTGAGCTCTAATGTCAACGCGCACTAGTTTATGATCGCAGGAACCGAGGTGTTCTCCTACCGTGACATTACTGACTAGGTTATCTTGGGTCGCTATAACAAGGTCAAGTATGTTATTTTGTCGAGTTGGTTCAGAAACCATTTGGCTTAGATAATTTTCCTCTAGAAATTCGATCATTCTATGGGACTCACCTTCTGTACCCGACAGTGTCGCCCAGTCGATATGGGGAGGTTAAAGTCTCCTAGTATCAGTGAGTCGCTGTTATTAAGTGACTGCCTTAAGACGCTGTACATTTCAAGATCGCCATCAAGTGATTGCCCTGGAGGCCTGTAAGTGACAGATATATTTAAATTGACTTTGCAATGTTTACTGCACGCACAAATGTTCAACGTTACTGTTTCTTGGTGTTTTGTCAGTAGGTTGCAAGTAGCTTTTGACAAAAAGGGCGACACCACCCCCTCTACGGTTTACACGATCATTGTTGAAGAATCTGTAGCCATCTATGTTGTATTCGGAACTTAAATCAATATTAGTGGTGTCGATAAATGTTTCGGTTATAGCAATTACGTCAAAGTTTTCTGTCAGAGCAAGACATCGCAGTTCATCAAATTTGTTTCTTAGGCTACGCGCATTGAAACTAAGGACTCTTAGGTTATCTTGAAGCTTGGTAATAGAGGTACTGGAGGAGGGTCAAGAAGAATAAACCTCCTTGTTGTGAAGGCCTCTGATCAAGATGAAAAGGCAACTGGTATGAAGAGTGAAGTTCCTCACGTGCGACAAGGCATTCAGATTACTGATTCAAATTACGAATGTTGGTAATATTGTTATGAACTGTGATAATGAAAACACAAAGAATGAAGCAACTCAAAAACTGGAAACTGTAGAGCAAGTTTGCACTAAGAGTGTGGGAAAATTAAGGCCAAAGATCATGTTTGATAACGTGCATAAGGAGGAGACCCAGGACAAGATAAATGTAGTTATAGTAATAAAAAAACAGGCTGTTGCCCAAATTTTAGGAGGGTAAGCCTGGTTACAGCCCATCCCAGTCCACCTCTGGGCTTGGTTCGTACGCCTATGAGCAGTCCCATCTTGATTGGGGGGGCATTTGGGGGCATGATGGGGGCATATGCCCCCATGCCCCCCCGTAGTTTCGCCCCTGACTCGTGTTAGTGTTTTCGCCTTTTTGTGTCTCCTGTGCCAGTTAAGCCTCCTGTCTTGTGCGTCCTCATTGTTATCTTTATTGTTACTCGTTTATCTTCGACTGTCTGTCCACGTCCTGCTATACACTTCTTCTACATATTGTTTACCACACACATTAACACTCCAATGTCATTCACACTACACTACACCAACACAAACGCATATACACTCAAACACGTTCCTTGTGTGTCTTGTCCGTGTCAATGACCTGTACAATTTTTGTGAAATGAGCAACCAAGGCGCAGGTCACCGAGCCAGGCACAGGCAGCGCCGTCTACTACACGGACGGCTCGGTAGACCCGGTGAGCGGCAGAACGGGCGCTGCTGCCATCACCGGAGAGACGAGGCTCTTATGTAGGACGGCTGACCACTGCTCTATCCTCCAGACGGAGCTGGCCGCCCTCCTCCTCGCCCTGGAACACGCCCAGGCCCGCCCGGAGTTGACCGTCGTCATACACACAGACTCCCGGGCGGGGCTGGAAGCCCTGCAGCGTCCGCGCGTCACCGACAACGTGGGCCTCGTCACTTCCGTGCTTGGCAGCCTGCAGAGCCTCGCCGCGCAGGGAAAGTGCGTCAGGCTCCACTGGATCCCCAGCCACGTGGGGGTACGAGGGAACGAGGCTGCGGACGAGGCCGCCAAGAGGGCCGCTGCGGGCCCCACCATCACCAGGCGAGTGCCGCTCAGCCTACAGCAGACCAAGGCTGAGGCGAGGCACGCTGCATCCTGGCAGGCGCATCAGAGCCACCGGGAGCTAGAAGGATATGGAAGAAGCAGGCGGCGTGGTACTCCATCGCCACCAGCTACCACCCCCTGGATGACGCCCAGCAGCATCCCAGGGCAGACGGTGTTCTGCTGCAGCGTGTCAGGCTGGGCTACAGCACCAGGGAGCAGCTCCAGGACGGTTTCCAGGGGCAGGAGTGTGCCCACTGCGGCAGACACAGCCGCCGCCCGCTGGTGCACTACCTGCTGTCGTGCCCGGCCACCGCGCGACTCAGGTCAGCCCCAGAGCCCGCCACCCAGCCTGCACCCGGCGGCCTGCTGAGCAGCCGGGAGGTCAAGGCTGCCCTCCTGGTCCAGCGCGCTCGCCACCAGACCTGCTGCTCGAGGTACTCAGGGCGGCACCTCCACCCCGATGACCCGTCACCCCTTCCTCGCACCCATAGTGACGAGGAACACAGATGCGTCACCGCCACCACACCCACACGAGGCGCACCTGACCAAGCAAACACCGGCGGGCTGATGCCCGCTTTGTACACTTTTTATAACAAATGTATGTATATATATTATTTTATTGTATATGTATTTGTGTATCTTTTGTACAATAAACCTTTAAACGAACGAACGAAATGAACAACCTTGATCCGCAGTCTGACGTCTTTGTTAATTCCCTCCCATATGGAGCTAGACGTCATCACGCGCTGCGAGGCTCGGCTACCAGGCCTTCCGTTAGTTTCACGACCTCTCACCCTGGCATACGAGCCTCGCAGCGCCTGATGACGCCTCGCTTCGTCTGGGAGGGAATCAACAAAGACGTCAGACTGAGGACGCACACCTGCACCGAGTGCCAAGCCTCCAAGGTGACCCCGAATGCTGCCGGAATGGCAGTCGGGCAGCTGCCGCGTTCAAGATCGTGTATGTGTGAAGGCTACTTAACAGTCTTTGTGGGGAACTTTGTCGAAGGCCTTGGCAAAGTCAAGTATTAGCGTCAACTTGTCTAATTTTGGGGTTGTTAAGGGACTGCAAAATGTCGTGCGAGGTCACAATTAAGTAACTGAGTCTCGCACGAACGTTTGGGCCGAAAGCCGTGCTGACTGTCAGTCAGTATGTTTTGCCTATCAAAGTGGTCCATTATATGTCTATGAATTATATGTTCTAAAATTTTGCATGGAACTGAGGTTAGCGAAATAGGCCTATAATTGGCGGGGAGGGTTCTGTCTCCGGATTTAAAAATTGGTGTCACATTTGCCAAAAGCCAGTCCTGAGGGAGTTCTCCGGTTTGTAATGTCTGTGAGAATATAACCTGCGGGATAGGTGCAAGACTGCAAGCATTAGCTTTTAGGATCCTGCAGGGTATATTGTCTGGTCCAGTCGCTTTGTCAGTGTCAACCTCAGATAATAGTTTCTCAATTCCTGGGGTGTTTAAATAGAGGGGAGGAATTGTTGGGTGTGGTACGTGATGTTGGTATGTCTGGCAAGTTTGCATGTTCTTGTGTAAAAACAGATTGGAATTGTTTGTTAAGTGTGTCGGCTTTGTCTTGTGGGTGTGGCCGAGGAACCGTTGTGTAGTAGTGTTGTAATTCCGGTCGAGTCTTGTCTGCGTGCTTTGAAGAAGCTGTAGAATTTCTTTTGGCTTTGTGTGTTGTTTGTGAGAGAAATGGATGTGTATTTAGTTTCTGCTTGTTTAGTTTCTTTTTGTAGTGTTTTCTGTATGTTTTGTAGTGTTCCCAGTGTTCTGTATCGTTGTAACGTTTTGCTGTGTTGTATGCCTTGACCTTGTTTCTGTGTAGTCTTTTCAATTGTCTATTGTACCATGGTAATGACCTGTTTTGTGTGATAGTGTTCTTGGGTATGTGTTTGTCCATTGTGTCATGTATAAAGTCTCGTTGTCTGCTCCAATTTGCCCCAACAGAATTGGTCACTGGGTCTGTGTCGAGGAAAAAGTCTCTAAAATCAGCTAAGTCTTGAGTTATGGCACCCATATCGGCTCTGTTGTATAAATGAATCTTACCTAGACATCTTACCTAGACGGGTTCCACGAGAAAGGAACCCCACAAGTACCACCACGCCAGCAGAATGCATATTTGCGTAATTACTCTTAACACTAAAACTATTAAGCCGCTGCTGGAATGTGTGTTGATTGCACTAAGTAAAGACTAGTTATAAAATATAATGACTTATATGTATATAAGTGAAATAAGTATTTATATTTATATTGCTGTAAGTAAAATAAAGTAATTTAGAGTTGATATGTTCTTTGACCAGAGTGTTTAGGAACTATAGTTAAAAATGAGATCATATGAAATTATATATGAGAATACATTGGTATTAGTACGTAGGGGTTAAAATTCGTATAGCCTTTGGCCAAGGTACTCTGCTAGTTTTCTCTTAAATACAGTTAAGGATGTTGACAGGATAACTGTGTCTGGCAGGCTATTCCAGGAAGCAATCACTCGGACTGAGAAGTATCGCCTACGTATTTCCGTGTTGCTGTGGGGTAGAAATATTCTGTGTGAATTTCCACTGATTCTAGATGATGTCTGGAGGGAAAATAACTCAGAGGGTTGCACAGGAGAGAGGCCATTGAGAATCTTCCAGACCTGGACTATATGTCAGCTCTAAGCAGTCTGCCATGCACAGAAAAGAGACCCAAGGCATCCAGTCGAGAGGCTTAGTCAAGATGCGAAAGTCCAACAATTAATCTCCTTGGTCCATAGTCGTTGGACTCTCAAGCATGTCAGTATCACCTACATACCCTGTGTGCCATACAACTGAACAAAATTCCAGCACAGGACGGATATGAGAGGTGAGAAGAGATTTCATAAACTCAGGCTCACGGTTAACTGTGCTCTTAAGTAAATTCGACGAAATTCCTGCAGCTTTATTTGCAAGAGAGCGTATGTGGAGGTGAAACTTCAATGAAGTATCAACTTGAACCCCTAAATCTGATGCAGACTGCACAAACTGTAAAGGATTTCCTCTAATCTAGTAGTCAGAGTACGGGCCAAGGTTTGGAGCAGATCCTCGGCAGAACCTAAGAACACGGGTCTTGTCCGAGTTGAGCCTGAGCCCCACGATTCTGCCCGTGACACCAGCAGGTCTACATCTCTCTGCACAGAAGCAATATCTAACAATGTAAGAGAAGGCGTCGTCTTATTTATCTTTTGGTATATTTTCAGATCATCAGCGAAAATTTTGTATTTACAGGTCAGACCGTGAGCCACAAAGTTAATATAAATGAGAAAGAGGGTTGGTCCAAGGACAGACCCTTGGGGAACTCCATTACTGTAGTTACATGCGTAGGATCACTCAGAACCCCCAACCACAACCCTCGTTACTCATATTCCTGGGTAGTTGTTTTTGTGTTGTTGGTCTAATGTTTGCGTCAGTGAGTACCATGTCATGGTCACTGAGACCTCGCAGTACTCGTGTACGTGAAATTAAAGAAGCTTGTGAGGAACAAGTTAGTAGTGTGTTGGATGTGACCCCGGCCATGTCCTATGTTAGGATTGTGTCTTCCTACACTGACCCGTGTGCGTGTTGGTTGATCACGATATGTCAAGTTCACAGCTCATCGGCATTAAATTCGTGAAGGTGGGAAAGCCCCCTAAGTATCCATAAGTAAGAAGTGCCGTTAGTAAGGCGGCCACCACCACCACCACCACCACTATTGTCATCATCAGCCACAACACCGTCACAGGGCTCGGGGTCGTGAGGGTAGCACGTTCCCGGCTGGCTCACAGGTTGTTGTTGTTGTTGTTAAAGATTTTCCCCTAGTCAGGTGACACAGACTGTCTTTCCCTACCTGGCTTACACCCTCGTGGCGTGCCCGTGCCTGTGCAGCCCTTGAACCAGGCCGTAACACCAGGCGGCGAGTGCTGGGCGGCGGCCGGTGGTGACGTCAGGGAACAGCTGATCGGTGACGTGAGGAAGGAGCGGAGGAGGAGGAGCGTTGCCAGGGTGACGGCACACAACCACACAACATGCACCGCTGCGCCACAGGGTGAGTGACAGCACCAGAGGGCCACCACTCGGGGCCGTGCCTGGTAAGCCAACACCACCCACACATATATGTAAGCCGTTGATGCAGGAAATTTGTACAGGAATCGGTAACTTAATCCTTGACAAATGTGAAGCAAATGAAGTATCCTATGCACTCCACATGCTATTTTATTCGGTATATTAGAAGCAGTAGTTAGCTAGATTAACCGTACTGGACAGAGTTACCAGAAGACTAACCAGAGAGAGGTCTTGTAAATGGTTGCTGGTAAAACTTATGGTAAATCTGTCCACTATTAATGCTCCTTGTGTCTCGGCTGGTGAGTGAGGTGACAGGCTGGCCAGCACTTCCTTCACGGCCACTGGAGCTGCCTATAGACTGTGAGTGTTTGTTGTGGGTAGAGTTACCAGAAGACTAACCAGTGAGAGGTCTTGTAAATGGTTGCTGGTAAAACTTATGGTAAATCTGTCCACTATAAATGCTCCTTGTGTCTCGGCTGGTGAGTGAGGTGACAGCCTGGCCAGCACTTCCTTCACGGCCACTGGAGCTGCCTATAGAGTGTGAGTGTTTGTCGTGGGCAGAGTTACCAGAAGACTAACCAGTGAGAGGTCTTGTAAATGGTTGCTGGTAAGACTTGTGGTAAATCTGTCCACTGTGAATGGTCCTTGTGTCTCGGCGGCTCCAGTGTGGTGAGGGAGGTGACAGCCTGGCCAGCACTTCCTTCACGGCCACTGGAGCTGCATAAAGATGCTGAGTGTTCGTAGTGGACAGAGTTACCAGAAGACCAACCAGTGAGAGGTCTTGTAGATGGTTTAATGAATGTGGCCGCCTGTGTCAGTCTCAAGGTGTTGACTCAGTGCATCGTGAGGCACTCTGGGATCTCCTGTGACTGTGTGGGATTCCTGCAAGGACCGTTGGTGTACTGGCTGGCCTGTGCTGGGACTGGGGGTGCCATGAAGTGTGTGAGTGTGTGAGGCAGGGCTGTGTCCTTGACCCTTCACTTTACAACAATAGTTACTGTTTGTGTGTTATTGTTGTGGAAATGCAGGCAGTCAGTGGCCTTAGAAGAGCAAGAACATAGAGCCAGTGAAAAACATAAGAAAACACATACAGCGGACCTTAAGAGGCTGAGGACAGTTAATATAAGGACAGGAGTTGATAAGTTCAGATCACCTGCACTTTATAATCAGTTAGCATAAAATTAACTAAGAAAGCAACACTACAGCTGACTTTAAGAGGCTGAGGACAGTTAGTTGACGATGAGTTGATGAGTGCCTTGTGCTGTGCCTCCAGTGTGAGTGTGTTGAGGGTGGAGCCAGTCAGGAGGTTACTACACAGCCCCCCAGTGCATGCCTACCACCGGCTGAGTCTGCGGCAGCCCCTCCAGCCCCCAAGACGGCCCCCAAGACACTCCGGGCCATCCACCCTGTGTCTGCTGCGGCCCCCCTCGCTGATCAATGTTGACGTCACTCGGAAGTGTTCATTCGAGTAAGTAATAATAATAATAATAATAATAATAATAATAACAATAATGATAATAGTAATAATAATAATAAAGCTACTTGTTTCTCCAGAGTGTCAATTTTTGCCATGAATTCATTAGCTCATGAAAAAAAAAAGTGTTCTCCCTATATGTCCTAGAATTAATATCAAACTCTAATAAGGTCACTAACAAAAACAAACTAAACTCTGCAATCATCGAAATCATCCATCACCGGGACCTTCAGCTGTGATTTTTTAGTGATGATCATTTTGCACTTATAAGAGAGTGTAGAGAGGAGAATAAACGCTCCCTATCAGCTACTTCACCGGCACTTTCACTGAGATTCTTTCTAGTAATGAGTCGTCTTGCATCTGTGGCGCTCCCTGCTGAGATGAGGCAAGTGACACACACAAGAAAATGAGAAAATTGCCATTGAAGAAGTTTGGTGTTTCTGCACTTTTTCTCGGCATGTGTGAAAAAAAATTTACTCTAATGCCCGAGGATTGCCTGTAGTTGGTCGATGTGAGGCAAGTGACATCTCAAGATTGACCTCCATGTCGCTTACCTCACTTCAGCAGGGAGTGACACATTTATAGGAGAGTGCAAAGAGGTGAGTAGATGTTCCTTATAAGCTACTGCTCTCATAACCTTTTCCCCCTCCCTCCTCCCCAGGGTGAGCGAGGTGCGTTACGAGCAAGTGAGTGACGAGACGCTGGAGTCCCTCTCGGAGTACCTGGAGGAGCTTGTGGCCTCAGAAACGGGGCTGCAGGACTCTGACGTGCTGTACAGTGTGAGTGCTTTGATCAACCTCCCCCTCGGCGATCCCCTTACTGGTGTGTCAAGAAGGGCTGGAATGGGGTTGAGGAGGACTGGTGGGGAGTTGAGTTGAGGAGGTTCAGAGAGGGATCAAAGAGGATTGGAAGGGGTTGAAGTTGATTAGGGGGGTATTGAGGAGATTCAGAGGGGATTGAGGAGGATTTGGATGGGGGATTAAGTAGTATTGGCTGTTTGGGGTGTTGCAAATCCTTGTTGAGCTTGTTTTCCAGGCTCCAATATTGCTCCTGCTTTTGTTTTGGTGCAGATAAGGTGTTTAATCCTAAGTATCAACCCCCCCCCACCCCCACCCCTTGTTGATGATCCCCTTGACTCATAGGATCCCAAATAGTGCATCACAGAGGGGGGTTGAGAAGGATTTGGATGGGGGATTCAGTTGTTTATAGTTTTGAGCTTGTTTTCCTTGCTCCAATATTGTTACTGCCTCTGTTTTGGTGTATATAAGATGTTTAATCCTGAGTATCCCCCCCCCCCCCCTTGATGAGGATCCCTTGACTCATGGGATCCCAAATGATGTGTCACAGAGGGGCTGAGAAGGATTTGGATAGGGTTGAAAAGCATTGGCTATAGGATTGAAGAGGAGTTACCAAAGTTATGAAAAGACACATAACACAGCCCTGTCTTTCCTGCCACAACACATACAAAAGCCAAGTTATAGAAAAACACAGGATACATAGAACTCAAGAGACACATAATGCAACCCTGGCCTCTCTCTCACATACATAAAAATGCAGAGTTATAAAAAGATGCATGATACACAGAACCCAAGAGACATATAAGGATACATAATGCCACCCTGTCCTCCCTCACACATATATAAGAGAAGCCAGGTTATAGAAAGACACATGATACACAGAACCCAAAAGACACATAAGGACACAATGCAACCCTGGCCTCCCACACACATACATAAAAAAGCAGTTATAAAAAGACACATGATACACAAAACCCAAGACACATAAGGACACATATCAACCCTGTCCACATGATACACAGAACCCAAGACACATGAGGACACATATTAACCCTGTCCACATGATACACAAAACCCAAGACACATGACCCCCCAAAAAACACATATAAACACATAACATGCAACACCCCATACCCCTCACACACACACACACACACACACATAACACGTCTCTTTCACCTCAGAGCGGAGTCCTGACGCTTCAGCTCGGCACACATGGCACGTACGTCATCAACAAGCAGACCCCAAACAGGCAGATCTGGCTCTCGTCACCCGTCAGCGGCCCCAAGAGGTTCGACTTCCTGGACGGACTCTGGATTTACCGCCACACAGGGGAGACGCTGCACGGCCTCCTCAACACAGAGCTTGCCAGGGTCTTCTCGCCTGACCTCGACTTTTGCAGCTGTGCCTACGGGAGCCGGGAAGCTGCGTAAATGGTGACCTCTCAGTGTGTGTGTGTGTTGAAGAGTTGGTCACAGTGTCTTTGAGGAACTTGTACAGAAAAGGAGAACAAGAAGAAGGTTATGTAGTGTGTGTGTGCGTGTGTGTTTAAGGGAGAGTTGGTGGCAGTGTCTTCAGAGGAACTTGTACAGAAAAGCAGATATCGAGAAAGGTTATTCCTGCAGCGCCTTCAGAAGTAAATTTGTCCAGAAAAGGAGAAAAAAGAAGAGAAAGGTTATCATAAATGGTGTATGTTTGTGCATTTAAGAGAGAGAGAGAGTTTGCTGCAGTACCTTCAGGAAAACATGCACAGAAAAGGTTATTCCTGCAGTGCCTTCAGAAGTAAATTCGTCTAGAAAAGGAGAAAAAAAAAGAGAAAGGTTATTGTAAAGGTGTGTGTGTGTGTGCTTAAGAGAGGGAGAGAGAGAGCTGCAGTGCCTTCAGGAAAACATACACAAAAGGAGAAAGAAGGAAGAGAGAAAAAAGTTATTGCAGCGGAAATGAAGCCTTGAGAGTGGGGGAGACTTCTTGCAAAAAGTCAGATCAACGTTAACTTGCATGCAGCGTCTGGGAGTCTGAAAATAACATAGATAGACAGTGGAAGTTTACTGCAAAAAACACACACACTTACGAAGCCCTGAGAGTGACTGGTATTATTAAAAAAACTTAGATCAACGTTAACTTGTATATAGCGTCTGGGAGTCTGAAAATAACATAGATAGACAGTGGAAGTTTACTGCAGAAAACACACACCTACAAAGCCCTGAGAGTGACTGATGTTATTAAAAAAAACTTAGAGAGATTAATGTTAACTTGTATATAGCATCTGGGAGTCTGAAAATAACATAGATAGACAGTTGAAGATTACCACAGAAAACACACACACTTACCAAGCCCTGAGAGTGACTGATGTTACTAAAAAAACTTAGATTAATGTTAACTTGTATATAGCATCTGGGAGTCTGAAAATGATATAGATAGACAATGAAAGTTTACTACTGAAAACACACACCTACTAAGCCCTGAGAGTGCCTGATATTATGCCAAGAACTTGATTAATGTTAACTTGTATATAGTATCTGGGCGTCTGAAAATGATATAGATAGACAGTGAAAGTTTACTACTGAAAACACACACCTACTAAGCCCTGAGAGTGACTGATATTGTGCAAAGAACTCAAATTAATGTTAACTTGTATATAGCATCTGGGAGTCCAAAATTTGATATAGATAGACACGGTGAAAGCTTATAGCAGGCAACATAACCTCACAAGCAGATAAACTTAAGCTTGCATAGGGCACAATTGCTAAAAAAAAACTCCTGTGAATAATAAACTACAAAGAGCCTCAATTTGTGAACTATATCAACAAGAACAAGCTAGTACTTTACATAGAGGAATCGGTAAGCACTGATCCCTTTACTGCGGCCACACACACATGCACACAAAAAATCTTATATAATTCGCCTCTCGGAACAAACCCAGATTCAAAGACAGGGAATTTGTGAACTATATTAACAAGAACACGCCAGTACTTTACATAGAGGAATCGCTAAGCACTGATCCCATTACTGCGGCCACACACACACGCACACAAAAAATCTTATATAATTCACCTCTCGGAACAAACCCAGATTCAAAGACAGGGAATTTGTGAACTATATCAACAAGAACACGCCAATATCGTACACAGAGGAAACATTGCTCGTGGATTCAGTGAGCAAGTCGCCACACTAATATCATACACAGAGGAAACATTGCTCGTGGATTCAGTGAGCAAGTCGCCACACTAATATCATACACAGAGGAAACATTGCTCGTGGATTCAGTGAGCAAGTTGCCAGCAGTCATAAGAATATTAACATGAATCACTCAAGTTCTTATCCTCTCATCTTGGCAGCATAAGGAAGCAGTGTTCATAACCACACCACCTTACGGAAGAAGTGTGGAGTTTGGAGCTAACCAGGAACACACACACACACACACACACACACACACACACACACACACACACACACACACACACACACACACAGTTTATCCGAAAGACACAAACTCGCAAAGACCTGAGAGTTGTCAATGGTCTTAAAGGTTCAAGATTGACACTAAACAAATAGGTAAATAGGTAATTAAATACACACACACACACACACACACACACACACACACACACACACGACCCCCCCTCCCCCTCCCCCCCGATACACCCCCCTACACACACACTCAGCCATGTCCGGCGGCGACACGTCCAAGCTGGTTAGCGCAGTCAAGGACGGGCTTCACTCTGAGTGGGCCGAGTTCAAGAAGACCAAGAAAGCGAAAGCCAAGCCCGTGTGCCCCTATGCCATCGGTGGGCAGCGCGACACCCCCATTGCCGCACTGGAGAGCATCAGCAATGGCGTGCGTGAATGGGAGGTATGCCTGCACTACACGGTTGACCCCACAGTGGACAGGTCGCGTGGGGTCCTTCCGAGCGAGGTCATGGTCGGGGCGGAGGGTCAAATCTGGCTGTACCCCATCCGCCGCCACCTCACGGATGACACCCCAGGGACATCCGTAGCTGGCCCCGCGTCCTCGGTCCCCCCGCTCAAGCCTGTTCCGGTGGGGGGCAAGACACGGCAGCTGTCCCCGAAGGCGTCGCTGATGGTCGCGGCGGAGCAGTCGGCGAACTACATGCTGGATCACATCAAGCGAGTGAGTGAGTTCGCCTTCATCGCCGGCAACAACCAGGCCCTCATCATGTGCCTGGCGTCCGCAGCTCTCGTCCGCAGCAGACTCAACACCTACAAGGACATCCTCAAGCAGCCAACCTCTAAGTAAGGACTCGGTTCACCCACTGTCCTCTGTTTCCTGTTCCTCTTCCTTCTCTTTTTCCTTCAGTCATTTACTTTGATGTTCCTTTCCCTTCCTTCCTTCCTTCCTTCCTTCCTTCTCTTTCCTTCAGTCACTTACTTTGATGTTCCTTTTCCTTCCTTCCTTCCTTCCTTCCTTCTCTTTCTCCTTCAGTCCCTTACTTTGCTGTTCCTTTCCCTTCCTTCCTTCCTTCCTCCCTTCCTTCCTTCTCTTTCTCCTTCAGTCACTTACTTTGATGTTCCTTTCCCTTCCTTCCTTCCTTCCTTCTCTTTCCTTCAATCCCTTACTTTGATGTTCCTTCCTTCCTTCCTTCCTTCCTTCCTTCCTTCCTTCTCTTTCCTTCAGTCCCTTACTTTGATGTTCCTTCCTTCCTTCCTTCCTTCCTTCTCTTTCTCCTTCAGTCACTTACTTTGATGTTCCTTTCCCTTCCTTCCTTCCTTCCTTCCTTCCTTCCTTCTCTTTCTCCTTCAGTCACTTACTTTGATGTTCCTTTCCCTTCCTTCCTTCCTTCCTTCTCTTTCCTTCAGTCCCTTACTTTGATGTTCCTTCCTTCCTTCCTTCCTTCCTTCTCTTTCCTTCAGTCCCTTACTTTGATGTTCCTTTCCCTTCCTTCCTTCCTTCCTTCCTTCCTTCCTTCTCTTTCCTTCAGTCCCTTACTTTGATGTTCCTTCCTTCCTTCCTTCCTTCCTTCCTTCCTTCCTTCTCTTTCCTTCAGTCCCTTACTTTGATGTTCCTTTCCCTTCCTTCCTTCCTTCCTTCCTTCCTTCCTTCTCTTTCCTTCAGTCCCTTACTTTGATGTTCCTTCCTTCCTTCCTTCCTTCCTTCTCTTTCCTTCAGTCCCTTACTTTGATGTTCCTTTCCCTTCCTTCCTTCCTTCCTTCCTTCTCTTTCTCCTTCAGTCATTTACTTTGATGTTCCTTTCCCTTCCTTCCTTCCTTCCTTCTCTTTCCTGCAGTCACTTACTTTGATGTTCCTTTCCCTTCCTTCCTTCCTTCCTTCCTTCCTTCTCTTTCCTTCAGTCACTTACTTTGATGTTCCTTTCCCTTCCTTCCTTCCTTCCTTCCTTCTCTTTCTCCTTCAGTCACTTACTTTGATGTTCCTTTCCCTTCCTGCCTTCCTTCCTTCCTTCCTTCCTTCTCTTTTTCCTTCAGTCACTCTGATGTTCCTTTCCCTTCCTTCCTTCCTTCCTTCCTTCCCTCTCTTTCTCCTTCTTCTGTCCCTTACTTTGCTGTTCCTCTCCCATCCTTCCTTCCTTCCTTCCTTCCCATTACTGTTGTTGCTTCTTCTTCCTCTTCCTTCCTCCCTTCCTTTCTTTCTCCTCTTCCTTCCTTCCTTCCCTCACTTCAATGATTGTATTTCTCCTCCTCCTCTTCCTTCCCTTCCTCACTTTGATGTCTTTATTCCTCCTTCTCCTCCTCTTCCTCCTCTTCCTTCCCTTCCTCACTTTGCTGTTTTTATTCCTCCTCTTCCTCCTCCTCTTCCTTCCCTTCCCAAAACTTCATGCTGGCTTTGTTCACCACCCTCCCCCCCACCTCATGAACCTGTGATGCCCCCTACCCCCCCCCAACCCCAATATCCGCCAAATTTACATGCCTGGCGATTCCTTGCTTGACATGTATAATTGTGAATATCTTTGCCGTGCTTGGTGGTAATGAAATGGGGACAGGTGTACTGGAGTGCCTTATGATACATGTGGACGCATATAATAACTTGTACTGCCATGGTGTGAAGTTTGGAGCGCCATGGTGTGAGGCAGTGGTGGTGGACACATGTTTTTATGAGGTGGCGACACAGAAGTAGGGAGAGATAAGAGGGCTGAGTCTGGTGTTGGGTTATGGTATGAAGAGGAAGAAGAAGAAGAAGAAGGTGTTGGAATAGAGTGGATAGAAGACAGAAGGATTGGGAATGTTTGGGAGAAATAGGAAGAGAGAAGAAGAAGAAATGTGTCCTGTATTTCATGTGTCTTGTGTTTCATGTGTCTTGTGTTTCATGTGTCCTGTGTGTGTGTGTGTGTCTGTTTCATGTGTCTTGTTTGTGTGAGTGTCTTGTGTTTCATGTGTCCTGTGTTTCATGTGTCCTGTATTTCATGTGTCTTGTGTGTGTGAGTGTCTTGTGCTTCATGTGTCCTGTGTTTCTTGTGTCTCGTGTGTGTGAGTGTCTCATCTCATGTGTTGCCCCTCGCCGCAGGAACCTGACGGCCGCGCTGGGTCGGTGTGGCGAGGTGGTGGAGTTCATGATGCAGAATGTCCTGAGCTACAACTGTGACCTGCTGTCCCTGCTGCTGCACGACGCCGCCAGCCACGACTGGCTCAGCCCAAAGCCCTACCAGGAGGGCGCCCGCTGCTCCCTCACCGTGCAGATCTGGTCCTTCTACATGCAGGGTGAGCAAAGGCCACCAACACAGGACAGCCCCGCCACTCAACAGCCCTGTGACATAGGGTCGTATTCTAACCCGGTAGCAGCGGGGATCATGTTTCTTAACCCAGTAGCAGTGGGGATCATGTTTCTTAACCCGGTAGCAGCGGGGATCATGTTTCTTAACCCAGTAGCAGCGGGGATCATGTTTCTTAACCCGGTAGCAGTGGGGATCATGTTTCTTAACCCAGTAGCAGCGGGGATCATGTTTCTTAACCCGGTAGCAGTGGGGATCATGTTTCTTAACCCAGTAGCAGCGGGGATCATGTTTCTTAACCCAGTAGCAGCGGGGATCATGTTTCTTAACCCAGTAGCAGTGGGGATCATGTTTCTTAACCCAGTAGCAGCGGGGATCATGTTTCTTAACCCAGTAGCAGTGGGGATCATGTTTCTTAACCCAGTAGCAGCGGGGATCATGTTTCTTAACCCAGTAGCAGCGGGGATCATGTTTCTTAACCCAGTAGCAGTGGGGATCATGTTTCTTAACCCAGTAGCAGTGGGGATCATGTTTCTTAACCCAGTAGCAGTGGGGATCATGTTTCTTAACCCAGTAGCAGTGGGGATCATGTTTCTTAACCCAGTAGCAGTGGGGATCATGTTTCTTAACCCAGTAGCAGTGGGGATCATGTTTCTTAACCCAGTAGCAGCGGATCAGGTTTTAACCCGGTAGCAGTGTGGGATCAGGTTTTGAATGGTAACCCCAAAATAGATGATTCATAAGCTGATCACAAATGTGTTGATATATATTATGAAATGGTTTACATGAGTGATGATGATTTTTTTCTCATTTTCCTTGCTTAGAGGGGCCTTTAAGAAACATGATCCCCACAGCTACCGGGTTAATGGTCCCTCCAAGCGAGAAAAATGAGAAAAAATCACCCCTCACACAAACCATTTCATAATATATATCAAAGCATTTGTGATCAGATTATGTATCATCTATTTTGAGGGGTTTATATCATGGCACAAATTTGGCCCGTCGCTGCTGCATGGTAAAGCCACAAATTTGGCCCGTCGCTGCTACACGGTAAAGCCACGAATTTGGCCCGTCGCTGGTACCGGGTTAAACATCTCATCGCCCAAGTTCACATATTTGACAAGGCTTTTGTTGGAGTTGAGGGCACTTCCAGTAGTTTTATGACCCTGGTGGTAGTTCGACCTTTCCTCAGTAATATGAGCCTAAAGAAACACTCATTAGAACCCAATTGATCCCCTCTTTGACCTTTATAATTAGTTGATGTGAGAAGTGAAAGTGTCTTATAAAACCGGCCATAGAGTGACATAACAGCAGAACAATCAAAGAACGAACTTGTCTTTGCTTCGGGTGATATGTTCTTGGGCAGGCTTTGCAGGGTGAGCTCTGGGCACCAACACAGGACAGCCCCGCCACTCAACAGGCCTGCGACATTGAGAAAGTTGTGCCATTGTGTTTTATACAGTGCTTCTAGGAGTCTTGGTGGGTTTTCTTCCTTATACTGATAGCTGCGTTGTAGAGAAAGTGCTTCATGACAAAACAGTCGCGTAATGAACCTGTTTTAACCTTAGATATCACGTTCTTGGGCAGGCTTTGCAGGATGAGCTCAGGACACTAACACAGGACAGCCTAACCACTGAACAGGGCTGTCATATAGAGAAAGTGCATCATAACAAAACAGTCACGTAATGAACCTGTTTTAACCTCAGATATCACGTTCTTGGGCAGGCTTTGTAGGATGAGCTCAGGACACTAACACAGGACAGCCCCACCACTCAACAGGGCTGTCATATAGAGAAAGTGCGTCATGACAAAACAGTGGAGTAATGAACCTGTTTTAACCTCAGATATCACGTTCTTGGGCAGGCTTTGTAGGACGAGCTCTGGGCACTAACACAGGACAGCCTAACCACTTAACAGGGCTTTCATGTAGAGAAAGTGCGTCATAACAAAACAGTGGAGTAATGAACCTGTTTTAACCTCAGATATCACGTTCTTGGGCAGGCTTTTCAGGATGAGCTCTGGGCACTAACACAGGACAGCCTAACCACTCAACAGGGCTGTCATATAGAGAAAGTGCATCATGACAAAACAGTCGAGAAATGAACCTGTTTTAACCTCAGATATCACGTTCTTGGGCAGGCTTTGTAGGATGAGCTCTGGGTAGTAACACAGGACAGCCTAACCACTCAACAGGGCTGTGGTGTAGAGAAAGTGCATCACGACAAAACAGTCAAGAAATGAACCTGTTTTAACCTCAGATATCACGTTCTTGGGCAGGCTTTGTAGGATGAGCTCTGGGTAGTAACACAGGACAGCCTAACCACTCAACAGGGCTGTGGTGTAGAGAAAGTGCATCATGACAAAACAGCCGCGTAATGAACCTGTTTTAACCTCAGATATCACGTTCTTGGGCAGGCTTTTCAGGATGAGCTCTGGGCACTAACACAGGACAGCCTAACCACTCAACAGGGCTGTCATATAGAGAAAGTGCATCATGACAAAACAGTCGAGAAATGAACCTGTTTTAACCTCAGATATCACGTTCTTGGGCAGGCTTTGTAGGATGAGCTCTGGGTAGTAACACAGGACAGCCTAACCACTCAACAGGGCTGTCATATAGAGAAAGTGCATCATAACAAAACAGTCGCGTAATGAACCTGTTTTAACCTCAGATATCACGTTCTTGGGCAGGCTTTGTAGGATGAGCTCTGGGTAGTAACACAGGACAGCCTAACCACTCAACAGGGCTGTCATATAGAGAAAGTGCGTCATGACAAAACAGTGGAGTAATGAACCTGTTTTAACCTCAGATATCACGTTCTTGGGCAGGCTTTGTAGGATGAGCTCTGGGTAGTAACACAGGACAGCCTAACCACTCAACAGGGCTGTCATATAGAGAAAGTGCGTCATGACAAAACAGTCGAGAAATGAACCTGTTTTAACCTCAGATATCACGTTCTTGGGCAGGCTTTGTAGGATGAGCTCTGGGTAGTAACACAGGACAGCCTAACCACTCAACAGGGCTGTCATATAGAGAAAGTGCGTCATAACAAAACAGTCGCGTAATGAACCTGTTTTAACCTCAGATATCACGTTCTTGGGCAGGCTTTGTAGGATGAGCTCTGGGTAGTAACACAGGACAGCCTAACCACTCAACAGGGCTGTGGTGTAGAGAAAGTGCGTCATAACAAAACAGTCGAGAAATGAACCTGTTTTAACCTTAGATATCACGTTCTTGGGCAGGCTTTGTAAGGTGAGCTCTGGGTAGTAACACAGGACAGCCTAACCACTCAACAGGGCTGTGGTGTAGAGAAAGTGCATCATGACAAAACAGCCGCGTAATGAACCTGTTTTAACCTCAGATATCACGTTCTTGGGCAGGCTTTGTAGGATGAGCTCTGGGTAGTAACACAGGACAGCCTAACCACTCAACAGGGCTGTCATATAGAGAAAGTGCGTCATAACAAAACAGTGGAGAAATGAACCTGTTTTAACCTTAGATATCACGTTCTTGGGCAGGCTTTGTAGGACGAGCTCTGGGTAGTAACACAGGACAGCCTAACCACTCAACAGGGCTTTCATGTAGAGAAAGTGCGTCATGACAAAACAGTGGAGTAATGAACCTGTTTTAACCTCAGATATCACGTTCTTGGGCAGGCTTTGTAAGGTGAGCTCTGGGTAGTAACACAGGACAGCCTAACCACTCAACAGGGCTGTGGTGTAGAGAAAGTGCGTCATGACAAAACAGCCGCGTAATGAACCTGTTTTAACCTCAGATATCACGTTCTTGGGCAGGCTTTGTAGGATGAGCTCAGGTCACCAACACAGGACAGCCTAACCACTCAACAGGGCTGTCATAGAGAAAGTGCGTCATGACAAAACAGCCGCGTAATGAACCTGTTTTAACCTCAGATATCACGTTCTTGGGCAGACTTTGTAGGACGAGCTCTGGGTAGTAACACAGGACAGCCTAACCACTCAACAGGGCTTTCATGTAGAGAAAGTGCGTCATGACAAAACAGTGGAGTAATGAACCTGTTTTAACCTCAGATATCACGTTCTTGGGCAGGCTTTGTAGGGTGAGCTCTGGGTAGTAACACAGGACAGCCTAACCACTCAACAGGGCTGTCATATAGAGAAAGTGCGTCATAACAAAACAGTCGCGTAATGAACCTGTTTTAACCTCAGATATCATGTTCTTGGGCAGGCTTTTCAGGATGAGCTCTGGGTAGTAACACAGGACAGCCTAACCACTCAACAGGGCTGTCATATAGAGAAAGTGCGTCATGACAAAACAGTCGAGAAATGAACCTGTTTTAACCTTAGATATCACGTTCTTGGGCAGGCTTTGTAGGACGAGCTCAGAACACCAACACAGGACAGCCGTAAAAAATCTCCCTCTTGGCGCAGTGTTTCCATGAGTCTTGACGTTTCCTTTTCCTCGTGAAGTCCAGAATCTTACCTTCCAGAATACAACATAATTAAGTTGTGTTCTCTGTGCTCCCCATGGCTGAATCTGTACCATATTTGTGTGTTTTTGATTATATATATATAGTTCACAAATTGTTCTCCTGCTCATAACAGTGGAGTAATGAACCTGTTTTAACCTCAGATATGTTCTTAGGCAGGCTTTGTAGGGTGAACACATACCAACAACACATGAAAGACACATTATTATAGAGGGCTGTGTTCTGTAGAGTGACACAGTATCATAACAGTGGAGTAGTGAACCTGTTTTAACCTCCAGTGTCATGTTCTTAGGCAGGCTTTGTAGGGTGAACACATACCAACAACACATGAAAGACACATTATCAAACATGCCTGTGTTCTATAGTGACACAACAAAACAGTGGAGTAATGAACCTGTTTTAACCTCCAGTGTCATGTTCTTTGGCAGGCTTTGTAGGTGAACACATACCAACAACACATGAAAGACACATTATCAAACATGCCTGTGTTCTATAGTGACACAACAAAACAGTGGAGTAATGAACCTGTTTTAACCTCCAGTGTCATGTTCTTTGGCAGGCTTTGTAGGGTGAACACATACCAACAACACATGAAAGACACATTATCAAACATGCCTGTGTTCTATAGTGACACAACAAAACAGTGGAGTAATGAACCTGTTTTAACCTCCAGTGTCATGTTCTTTGGCAGGCTTTGTAGGGTGAACACATAACTACAACACATGAAAGACACATTATCAAACATGCCTGTGTTCTATAGTGACACAACAAAACAGTGGAGTAGTGAACCTGTCCTTAACTCCAGTGTCACATTCTTAGGCAGGCTTTGTAGGGTGAACACATACCAACAACACATGAAAGACACATTATTATAGAGGCCTGTGTTCTATAGTGACACAACAAAACAGTGGAGTAGTGAACCTGTCCTTAACTCCAGTGTCATGTTCTTTGGCAGGCTTTGTAGGGTGAACACATACCAACAACACATGAAAGACACATTATTATAGAGGCCTGTGTTCTATAGTGACACAACAAAACAGTGGAGTAGTGAACCTGTTTTAACCTCCAGTGTCACATTCTTAGGCAGGCTTTGTAGGGTGAACACATACCAACAACACATGAAAGACACATTATCAAACATGCCTGTGTTCTATAGTGACACAACAAAACAGTGGAGTAGTGAACCTGTCCTTACCTCTGTTGCGTTCTTTGGCAGGGCTGAGGAATGATCTGTGGCGCTACACATCACCGCGCATCAGTGAGAGCATCCTGGCCAGCATCTTCACCGACACCCTCAGCCTCATGGTCACCAGATATGCACAGGTGAGGCCCCGAGCTGCCCTGAAAGAGTGGAGATACGGCTGAACTCTTGCATCAAGGAATTGGACAGCACAGGGATGAAAGAGTGGAGATACTGGTTAGCTCTTGCATCAGGGAATTGGACAGCACAGGGATGAAAGAGTGGAGATACTGGTTAACTCTTGCATCAGGAAATAGGACAGCACAGGGATGGAAGAAGGAGGACACTGGTTAACTCTTGTATTAGTTTAAGTCATTGGAAGAATAAAATACAGTAGCAGGAAGACTGTTCATGGGCTTAGCAGTGAAGAGGATGAAAGAGTGGATATACTGGTTAACTCTTGCATTAGGAAGTTGGACAGCACAAGGATGAAAGAACGAGGACACTGGTTAACTCTTGTATTAGTTTAAGTCAATGAAATTATAAGATACAGCAGAAGGAAGATTGTTCATGAGTTAACTCTTGCATCAGGAAATTGGACAGAACAAGGATGAAAGAGTGGAGATACTGGTTAACTCTTGCATCAGGAAATTGGACAGAACAAGGATGAAAGAGTGGAGATACTGGTTAACTCTTGCATCAGGAAATTGGACAGAACAAGGATGAAAGAGTGGAGATACTGGTTAACTCTTGCATCAGGAAATAGGACAGAACAGGGATGAAAGAGTGGAGATACTGGTTAACTCTTGCATCAGGAAATAGGACAGAACAGGGATGAAAGAGTGAAGATACTGGTTAACTCTTGCATCAGGAAACTGGACAGAACAGGGATGAAAGAGTGAAGATACTGGTTAACTCTTGCATCAGGAAATAGGACAGAACAGGGATGAAAGAGTGGAAACATGGAAACATGGAAACGCAGGCAACAGAAAGCCTATTGGCTCATTACGAGGTTGCCCGCTTTGGTGATTTAATCTGCTCGACAGCCTGGGGCCTGGGGAGCAGATGAAAGCACCTCGACATTGAGGAGTAGATGAAAGCACCTCGATATTGAGGAGCAGATGAAAGCAACTCAATATTCAGTTTACTCCCGACGCAGCGAAGTGACGGTCGATTCTATATTTGAAGGAGTTGATAGTATTCGCATTTACTACTTCTGAAGGAAGATTGTTCCAGTGACGGATGACTCGGTTTGAAAAGAAACTCCTTCCGATGTCTGTGTTACATCGCTTAGACTGAATGGGTAAACCGTTATTTCTAGTTCTTAGGTTGGTTTGCAATTCAAAGAAATTGGAGTAATCGACGTTATTGAATTTTTTCAGATACTTGAAGACTTGAATCATATCTCCTCGTAGGCGTCTTTTCTCTAATGTAAAGAGATTGAGTCGCTTGAGTCGTTCCTCGTACGGTTGAGCCCTTAAGGTTGGTATCATTTTCGTGGCGCGTCGCTGAATCCTTTCCAGTAAATCAATGTCCTTTCTGTAATTAGGAGACCAGAACTGTACTGCATACCGAGGTGCGGTCTTACCATGGAATTATACAAGGATAGCATCACGTCTGGCGTTTTACACTCGAAGTTCCTCGCTATGAACCCGAGCATAGTGTTGGCTTTGTTGTATGCTTTTTACAGTGATTCGCGTGTTTCAGGTCACTGCTGATAGTGACTCCAAGATCCTTTTCCTCCTGCATCGCTTGCAGAGGTCTCCCATTCATGATGTATGTGTGGTTACTATTTCTGGACCCAATGTGCATGACTTTGCATTTGTCAACATTAAAGACATTTGCCATTTTTCCGACCATTCGATAATGTGATTGAGGTCTTTCTGAATGATTTCGCAGTCGGTCTTTGTGAGGCCTTTCCCCACCTTAGTGTCATCAGCAAATTTCGATATTGTGGATTTCAGTCCTGCTTCGAGGTCGTTGATATATATGATGAAGAGAATGGGTCCCAGCACTGACCCTTGAGGCACTCCACTAGTGACTGGAAGCCAATCGGAAGGCTGTCCGTTGAGTAGTACTCGTTGTTTTCTGTCGGTGAGCCAATCTCTTATCCACGCGATCAGATTGGCTCCAATGCCCGCCGAGTGCAGTTTCTTAAGGAGTCTCTAGTGCGGTACTTTGTCGAAGGCTTTCTGAAAGTCCAGGTATATAACATCACTGGGGATGTGGGCATCCCAGTTCTTATATATACCTTGGAAGAAGTCTAATAAATTCGTTAGGCAGGAGCGCTTGTTTCTGAAGCCATGCTGGGTGTCGGAGATTACATTATTGTCTTCTAGAAACTTAACAAGTTTGTCTCTAATAATCTTTTCGAGTATTTTTCCTGCCACTGATGTCAAACTTATGGGCCTGTAGTTTAATGCAACGCTTTTGTCTCCTTTTTGAAAATTGGTGTTACGTTCGCCATCTTCCAGTCTTCCGGGACCTTTTCAATTGAACAGACTGGTTGAATATGTTAGTGAGTGGCTGAAGTATTTGTTGTTTAAGCTCTTTTAATAACCAAGGGGACAAACCGTCAGGTCCTGTTGACTTGTTTGTGTCGAGTTTATCCAAATACTCTTTCACTTCTTGGTCGCATATTGAGTCAATTTTCAGGCGTGATTCCCTCGGCGGGTCAGGGTTCTCGGGCATGGTTTCGATGTTTTCGACTGTGAATACGGATGCGGTTACTGTTGAGGATTCTGGCCATCTGTTTACTGTCCTGAGTTGCAGCTCCAGTCTCGTCTGTCAGGGGACCAATATTGGATTTTACTTTCTTTTTCGATCTGATGTATGTGAAGAATTTTTTGAGTTTGTCTTGATGTCACGCTGCTATTTGTTTTTCGAAGTTGCGTTTACTACTCGAATAAGGGTGCGACAAGCTCTGAGGCTGTTGTGGTACTGAGAACGGGCTTCGCCGTGTCATTCTCTTTCATTAGGTTATAATTCCTTTTTTAAGTTTACCGCCCTTTTTATTTCTCTGGTCATCCACGGTGGATCTACGGCACCATTTACTCGCCTGGGTTTCGTCGGCACTGTAGCCTTTTCTACTCCCAAAAGCTTATCTTTGAAGTTGTTCCACACGTTGTCGATTGTATTGTCGGTTAGGTGAAGTTGGTCCCAGGTCGCAGAGGGAAGCAGCTCACGGGCTAGGTTGAAATTTGCTTTTTTGTAGTCTGGTATCACTGACGGATTGTCTACGAGTTTGTGACTTATGTTGACATTGAAACGGATTAAGTGGTGATCGCAACCGTTAATTTTTCACCAACTTCACAGTCGCGAATGAGGTCGGGTCGCTTACTAATACCAGATCCAGCAGATTGTTTTCTCTTGTTGGTTGAGTTACAACTTGAGTGAGGAACGAATCCTCCACCATTTCTATAAGCCTGTTACCCTCTTGATCTCCAGTCAATTGTCCCCAGTCAATGTTAGGGCAATTAAAGTCCCCAATTATTATTGCTTCTTTACTTTGTGTTAAAGAGTGAAGCTCTTCGTACAGGGCAGTGTCATCGGCTGCCTGTTGTTTTGGAGGCCTGTATACGGTCGCAAGTGTTAGTTTCTTATTATTCGCAGTTATTTCCACATAGACGGAGTCGTAATTCTCTGCATCCTGTTTGTCTATTTTTATGGCAGGGAGCGTACTTTTTACGTAGCAAATTACTCCTCCTCCTTTCTTGTGCATTCGATTTTTTTGGAAGTTTTCGTACCGAAATGACAGTTCAGATACTAGATGTGCAGAGTTGGCCCAAGTCTCTGTGATGGCTACCACATCTGGTTTCTCAGTTGCAATATACGCCCTAATTTCGTCCTTTTGGGTAATAGACTGCGTGCATTTGTGTACAAAATGGAAATGTGACTACTGGTTTGGCAGCGTCGTGTTGATTTAGTTCGCTTGTCGGTGGCGTCGTTGGTTACACAGTTTCTTGCATGACGCATCGACGCTACGGTTCAGTTGATCAAGGGTTGCCTTTGCCCTCGCCTCCAGTTTTTGAATAGCTTTTCGAGAAGCTTTCAACTGCATCGTTCAGGAGCCTTCCTAGCCGCTACGAACCAACCTCGTTCAAGTGGAGTCCGTCCTCCCAAAACAAATCTGGGCGCTGGTTGAAGTGATGCCATGCGTTCATGAACCCTCGCCTTCATCGTTACATAACTGCTTTAGACTAGTGTTGACGCCGTCGCTTTACTGTTGTTGTATCCGGCGAACGTATTGACTCTCGGTAGAATTCCAGAGACGATGATGTGAGGGACTTGGTCTTGTATTTCCGAATGACTTGACGGTATTTTGCTAACAGGTCCTGAATTTGAGTTGACTGAAGGTCGTTGGTTCCCATGGATCAGATACACTGTGTCGTCCTTCGCATTTACTGAAACTGCATCGACAGCTGATTCAATATCGTCCAGTTTGGCTCCGGGGATACAGAAACGCTGCCGTGTCAACGTATTCCGTCCGCAAAACTCCGTAAGTTGGCCTCTCACCACACTGTCTCCAACTAAATTGACTCTAGTAGTTAGTTTGCCCATACCAGGAAACAGCGTCTGGTTCGTACAAGTGACAGCTGGTAGAATGGTCTTGTGATTTCTTCTGGAAGGGCGCGAGGTACAAGAGGGAGCTCGGGCTAAGGTGGGTTTGGAAGTGGTGGTGGTGATAGTAGTGGGTGATTGGGGAAGGGTGGAGGGTGAGGTGTGGGTGGAGGGAGATGTGGTATCAGAAGTGGAGGAGGAGGCGGAGGTTGAGTTCGTGTTGGAGATGGAAGTGGAGGATGGAGTGGTGATGAGGATAGGGGAGGAGTCAAGGGTGTTGGAGGGAGAGGAAGGGAGAGCGGGAGAAAGGGGAGTGGTACTGTGGATGGAGGTGGATGGGGTAGGAAGGGAGGTGGATGGAGTAGAATGAATGGTAAGGGTGGCGGCGGGCTCAGGCGTGGCAGAGGAGATCGTGTTGAAGGTGGAAGGGGAAGATGGAGTGGTGATGAGGATAGGGGAGGAGTCAAGGGTGTTGGAGGGAGAAGAGGGAGTGGGAGTTGATGAGGTAGCAAGGGAGGTGGATGGGATAGAAGGAATGGTAGGGGTGGCGGCGGGTTCCAGCGTTGCAGAGGAGTGGGGTGGTTGAGGCGAGGCAGAGGAGATCGTGTTGGAGGTGGAAGGGGAAGATGGAGTGGTGATGAGGATAGGGGAGGAGTCAAGGGTAGTGGAGGGAGAAGAGGGAGTGGGAGTGGATGAGGTAGCAAGGGAGGTGGATGGGGCGGAAGGAATAGTAAGGATGGAGGCGGGTTCAGGCGAGGCAGAGGAGGAGGAGGTATGTAATTGGGTCAGAACGTCAGAATATGAGTTTGAGGTGGAGGAAGCTGGAGTAGGAAGGGCGGGGAATGACGTCACAACTTCCCATATCAGAACGTTTGAGCGTTTCAACTCATCGTTAATCGAGCTAAGTGCTTGGATACGCGAGTCCAAGACACAATATTTACATTTAGACTCGCTGAGTTGAAAGTGGATCGTGGCAAATTTCTGCGAACAATTACCAAGTGAAATATTTGGGCATGGTTACAATTCCTTTTTTCTTTTCTTTTTTCTGTAGCAAGAAACTTTAGTTATGATATATTTAGAAACCGCGTGGGTGGCTTGCTGAATACCAGGAAGGAGCTCAACTGAACACCTGGAAGGAGTTAGGTAGGGTCGGGTCGAGTCCCGCGGGGGTAATTAGTTGGACGGTAGAGAGGCTTATTTAGTTAAAGGAACACAAAGGAGCACAAAGGAGGAGGAGGAGGAGGAAATAGTTAGAGGAGGAGGAAATGGTTAAAGGAGGAGGCGGAGGAGGAAATATGGGTTTGGGCGGAGAAGGAGGAGTAGGGAAGGTGATTAAAATAGAATTAGAAATACCTGTGTTGATTAGGATTATTTAAGGAGTGCCGGTGGTTTCCTTCGTTAAGCCCTCGGTGGCTGTGGGATATGGGCGGTGTGTGAACACCTGGGTCTTGTGTGTGAACACCTGACTGTCTTAGTGAGGAGTGCGGTGAAAAGATTAGCCGACCTCACTAATCCCGGAAAATTTCAGACTTAACGGGCGGTACCGGAGTAATTATACCCTGGAAATAAATAGGGCGGGGTTCAGGAACGATTGGTAATGAACAAGAAAATACAGTGAGTTGTGATCTGACCGTTTACTATAGTAATAAAATAAATAAAATACTCGCTATAATAAGTGTGTAAATGTATCACTCGGGTTTATGTTTAAACAATGTGTGTGCTGTTGTTGAAATACTTTACTTTGTTACCCTGTGACAGGTACGGGAAGCAGTAGAATTATGACACTTAGCGTTCCACAGCGTCTGTGATGTCTGCTAGGCAGTGAAGCGACGATGAAGTTACCGATGAGCGATGTCCAACCTCTTCAAGTAATATCAACTACAGTTAAAGTCCTCGATGGCGTATAAAGATTGCACAACACACTTGGTGAACACTAATTCACGGAATCGCGGTTAACAGTAAATTGAGGAATCACGATGAGCACTGAATTACGGAATCACGGTTAACACTGAATCACGGTATCGCGGTTAACACCGAATCACAGAGTCGCGATTAACACTGACTCACGGAATAGCGGTTAACACTAAATCAAGGGATCACGGTCAGCACTAAATCACTGAATCACGGTTAACACTGAAACACGGAATAGCGGTCAACACTGAATCACTGTATCACGGTTAACACTGAAACACGGAATAGCGGTTAACACTGAATCACTGTATCACGGTTAACACTGAAACACGGAATAGCGGTTAACACTGAATCACTGAATCACGGTCAACACTGAAACACGGAATAGCGGTTAACACTGAATCACTGAATCACGGTTAACACTGAAACACGGAATAGCGGTTAACACTGAATCACTGAATCACGGTTAACACTGAAACACGGAATAGCGGTTAACACTAAATCACTGAATCACGGTTAACACTGAAACACGGAATAGCGGTTAACACTAAATCACTGTATCACGGTTAACACTGAAACACGGAATAGCGGTTAACACTGAATCACTGTATCACGGTTAACACTGAAACACGGAATAGCGGTTAACACTGTATCACGGTTAACACTAAATCAAGGGATCACGGTTAACACTAAATCACTGAATCACGGTTAACACTGAAACACGGAATAGCGGTTAACACTAAATCACTGTATCACGGTTAACACTGAAACACGGAATAGCGGTTAACACTGAATCACTGTATCACGGTTAACACTGAAACACGGAATAGCGGTTAACACTGAATCACTGAATCACGGTTAACACTGAAACACGGAATAGCGGTTAACACTGTATCACGGTTAACACTAAATCAAGGGATCACGGTTAACACTGAATCACTGTATCACGGTTAACACTCTAGCCGGAGCGAGCGGGGGTCGTGACCTTAGCCTAGGAGGGTCAGGAAACGAGTGAGGAGGGTCAGGAAACGAGTGAGGAGGGTCAGGAAACGAGTGGGAGGGTCAGGAAACGAGTGGAGATACTGCTGAACTCTTGCATCAGGAAATAGGACAGAACAGGGATGAAAGAGTGGAGATACTGCTGAACTCTTGCATCAGGAAATTGGACAGAACAGGGATGAAAGAGTGGAGATACTGGTTAACTCTTGCATCAGGAAATTGGACAGAACAGGATGAAAGAGTGGAGATACTGCTGAATTCTTGCATCAGGAAATTGGACAGAACAAGGATGACAGAGTGGAGATACTGGTTAACTCTTGCATCAGGAAACTGGACAGCACAGGGATGAAAGAGTGGAGATACTGCTGAATTCTTGCATCAGGAAATTGGACAGAACAAGGATGACAGAGTGGAGATACTGGTTAACTCTTGCATCAGGAAACTGGACAGCACAGGGATGAAAGAGTGGAGATACTGGTTAACTCTTGTATCAGGAAATTGGACAGAACAGGGATGAAAGAGTGAAGATACTGCTGAATTCTTGCATCAGGAAATTGGACAGAACAAGGATGAAAGAGTGGAGATACTGGTTAACTCTTGCATCAGGAAATTGGACAGAACAGGGATGAAAGAGTGGAGATACTGGTTAACTCTTGCATCAGGAAATAGGACAGAACAGGGTTGAAAGAGTGGAGATACTGGTTAACTCTTGCGTCAGGAAATCGGACAGCACAGGGATGAAAGAGCAAAGATACTGGTTAACTATTGCATCAGGAAATTGGACTGCACAGGGATGAAAGCAGGAAGGTATTAGTATTAGTTAGCTGGAAGTATGCCTTCATACAGCCTGTACCTAAGAAGGGTGACCGCTCCAATCCCTCAAACTACCGTCCTATTGCTTTACTTTCTTGTCTATGTAAAGCTTTTGAATCAATCCTTAACCGGAAGATTCAAAAGCACCTTTCCACTTCTGACCTTCTATCTGATCGCCAGTATGGGTTCCGCAAGGGGCGTTCTACTGGTGATCTCCTAGCCTTCTTAACTGACTCTTGGTCATCCTCTCTTAGCCGTTTCGGTGAAACTTTTGCTATTGCGCTGGACATATCAAAAGCTTTTGATAGGGTCTGACACAAATCTTTGCTTTCAAAACTACCCTCCTACGGTTTCTATCCTTCTCTCTGTACCTTTATCTCCAGTTTCCTTTCTGACCGTTCTATTTCTGCCGTGGTAGACGGTCACTGTTCTTCCCCTAAATCTATTAACAGTGGTGTCCCACAGGTTTCTGTCCTATCTCCCTCTTTTCTGTTGTTCATTGATGATCTTCTTTCCAAAACGAACTGTCCTATCCATTCCTACGCCGATGATTCCACTCTGCATTATTCAACTTCTTTTAATAGAAGACCCACCCTTCAGGAACTTAACGACTCAAGGCTGGAGGCTGCAGAACGCTTAGCCTCAGACCTTACTATTATTTCCGATTGGGGCAAGAAGAACCTGGTGTCCTTCAACGCCTCAAAAACACAGTTTCTCCACCTATCCACTCGACACAATCTTCCAAACAACTATCCCCTATTCTTTGACAACACCCAGCTATCACCTTCCTCAACACTAAACATCCGCGGTCTATCCTTAACTCAAAATCTCAACTGGAAACTTCATATCTCATCTCTTACTAAATCAGCTTCCTCGAGGCTGGGCGTTCTGTACCGTCTCCGCCAGTTCTTCTCCCCTGCACAGTTGCTGTCCATATACAGGGGCCTTGTCCGCCCTCGTATGGAGTATGCATCTCATGTGTGGGGGGGCTCCACTCACACAGCTCTTCTGGACAGAGTGGAGGCAAAGGCTCTTCGTCTCATCAGCTCTCCTCCTCGTACTGATAGTCTTCTACCTCTTATATTCCGCCGAAGTGTTCCATCTCTTTCTATCTTCGACCGACATTTTCACGCTGACTGCTCTTCTGAACTTGCTAAGTGCATGCCTCCCCTCCTCCCGCGGCCCCGCTGCACTCGACTTTCTACTCATGCTCATCCCTATACTGTCCAAACCCCTTATGCAAGATTTAACCAGCATCTTCACTCTTTCATCCCTCACGCTGGTAAACTCTGGAACAATCTTCCTTCATCTGTATTTCCTCCTGCCTACGACTTGAGCTCTTTCAAGAGGAGGGTATCAGGACACCTCTCCTCCCGAAGCTGACCTATCTTTCGGCCACCTCTTTGGATTCTTTTTAGGAGCAGCGAGTAGCGGGCTTTTTTTATTAATGTTTACTTTTTTGTGCCCTTGAGCTGTCTCCTTTGCTGTAAAAAAAAAAAAAAAAAAAAAAGTTTAGGTCATTTAAAGATTAACATACAGACTATTCATGAGTTTAGCAGTGAAAAGGATGAAAGAGTGAAGATATTGGTTAACTCTTGCATCAGGGAACTGGACAGCACAGGGATGAAAGAATGAAGATGCTGGTTAACTCTTGCATCAGGAAATTGGACAGCACAGGGATGAAAGAATGAAGATACTGGTTAACTCTTGCATCAGGAAATTGGACAGCACAGGGATGAAAGAATGAAGATGGTGGTTAACTCTTGCATCAGGAAATTGGACAGCACAGGGATGAAAGAATTAAGATGCTGGTTAACTCTTGCATCAGGAAATTGAACAGCACAGGAATGAAAGAATGAAGATGCTGGTTAACTCTTGCATCAGGAAATAGGACAGAACAGGGATGAAAGAATTAAGATGCTGGTTAACTCCTGCATCAGGAAATTGGACAGCACAGGGATGAAAGAATGAAGATACTGGTTAACTATTGCATCAGGAAATTGGACTGCACAGGGATGAGAAGCAGGAAGGTATTAGTATTAGTTTAGGTCATTTAAAGATTAACATACAGACTATTCATGAGTTTAGCAGTGAAAAGGATGAAAGAGTGAAGATATTGGTTAACTCTTGCATCAGGGAATTGGACAGCACAGGGATGAAAGAATGAAGATGTTGGTTAACTCTTACATTAGTTTAGGTCATTGGAAGGATAAAATACAGTATAAGGAAGACTGAATGTACCAGTAAATAGGATGAAAGAGTGAAGATACTGGCCAACTCTTGCATCAGGAAGTTGGACAGTTTAAAGAGAATACATACTGCTCAACTCTTTCATTAGTTTAAGTCATTGGAAGGATAAAATACAGTAGATGGAAGACTGTTTGTGAATGTACCGTGAAAAGGATGAAAGAGTGAAGATACTGGCCAACTCTTGCATTAGTGAGCTGGACTATAACAGATAACCCAGAGGAGGCGATGTTCCCCAGATTGAGGCGAGTGACGTGCGGCTGCCCCAGTACAGCGCGGACGTCATCGCCATCCTGACCATTGTGGCGGCCTTCCTGCCCTCCCTGGTAGCCTCCCCCGTCATGCTGTTCAGCGTGCGCATCCATGAGTCCGTGGCGCTGCCCATCCACCGCCGCGCCGACCTGCTGCTCAAGGTGGCCGCCATAAAGTGTGCGCCCATTGAGAACCTGGCAAGGGTGAGCTCTTATCTATCTGTGTATCTATATCTCCGACGCCCTGCTCCCTCCCTGGCCGCTGCAGAAGTGTCTCCATCTCTCCCTGTTCTGGCACTCCCTCGCAGCACACTCAATCCTGCTGCTTCCAACTCTCGCTCCAGTACTCACTCACCCTATTGATCCGCTTCACCGGTGGTCCTCCCCTGACACCCCCTCCCTCAATCCTTCCCTCATACACTCTTCATGAATTCTTAGTAACCTCCTCTTTTTATTTTTTACCGTAGCAACCAAAGATACATTCAAGAAGAGGTTGGACAGGTTCATGGATAGTGAGGCGAGGTGGGGTTAGGCTTACAGGAGCTGCCTTGTATAGACCAACTGGCCTCTTGCAGATTCCTTATGTTCTTATGCTCTTATGAGTGTAAAAGAACACACACACACACACACACACACACACACACACACACACACACACACACACACACACACACACACACACACACACAAAAGCTAGGTATTTGCTCCTCCCGTGGAAAGAATATGGTTTGAGTGGCAAAGAATAGAAGGTCAGTGAGATGGGGTACACCCATTTCGCCACCAAACCGTTCCATCAATACTATTTACACCCGCTCCGTCACCTGTGTTTTCATCCGTTTCGTCACCACGCTTTTCCTCCCGTTTAAGAATCTTCATGACTTTTTTTCATATGAATATGCCGGCCAAAAAAAGGTAAATAAAATTAATAAATAAAAAACAAATAGGAATGAAGTAAACACAAAAAACTGTTCAGAGTGTGACGTGACCATTGTCTGTATGTGAAAATAAAAACCCACACTTCTTTTTACATTGCCATAGAAATAGATCAAAAGGTACATACATACAGTAATTGCGTTGTTGCAAAACAATAGCAACAACAACAAAAATTTAAAAGGTAGCAATATAAATATTTTGGTGGGGAGCTTCCACAATTGTAGTGAGGACATGCGGAAATCAATTGTTAATCATATATTAGACTTGGAAGAAGACACTGACAGCTTCTCAGAAATTTAGTAGTGGTGATGGATTTTTCCTTGTATGCATCCCACAACTTCCAGAGACAGACTTGTCGGAACACACACCAGTTGCACACTGACCAGACGGTGTTATCAGGCCATGTTTGCCTTATATAATCTGTTAATTTTCTTGTAGGTTCACTTTACTGTGATTTTTCCTGGAGTTCTTCAAAGGCTGGTCGGATATGTCGTTACGGCAGGTAGGGAAGAGCAAGGAGCTGATGTACAAAATCGTATACTGGTCCTTGCTCTATATATTCAGTCACCAGGCCAACCTGTTGCACCTTCCGCCAGATGGCTTGTGCCCAGTGAAAAAAATGAACCAATGGATACACTTCTCTATTCTACATTGCTACTTCAAAATCCATTATTACTTCTTCAATACCGTACTACTCATTATTTTTGTATTCACACCTGTACATCCCCTGAGTCACATTCGTACCACACACTCAGTGTCTCCACCGATGACATTTATCACACAGTAGAGCCTGCTGACGTAATCGCACTTCGTTTCGACAGCCTGAACAAGGGTGACAAGCTCCACTATAGTATGTCATCCTGAGGTGAATGTTTGGCTATTGAGAACTGTCAATGGTTTCGATCAAGTGATTGAGTTATTCGATAAGAAACGCTCATTGACAGTTTCATTAGATTCAGAGTTGAATGAGAAAATCACCCTGTTCAAATTTGTGATGACAAAACGGATTTCACATTGGTGACGAATTGGAGTGCTTTGGTGACGAAATGGGTTTTTTGTTGGTGAACCAGGTATGTGACGAACTGGACTGGTGACGAAATGTTTTTGTTGGCGAACCGGGTATGTGACGAACTGGACTGGTGACGAAATGGGTTTTTTGTTGGTGAACTGGGTATGTGACGAACTGGACTGGTGACGAAATGGGTTTTTTGTTGGTGAACCGGGTATGTGACGAACTGGACTGGTGACGAAATGGGGTGTATCCAGTGAGATCATTCTTTGTTGATTTATACCATAAGGTGCCAGTTATCATGTGCTTGATGATACCCTAAACTTAACAAAACCCCAAACAGTTACTGTATGTCTTGACTCAGAAAATTCATCTATGCTTCCATACTAATGAGACTTTCTATACAACAAAGTGAGATCATTCTTTATTGATTTATACCATAAGGTGCCAGTTATCATGTGCTTGATGATACCTAAACTTAACAAAACCCCAAACAGTTACTGTATGTCTTGACTCAGAAAATTCATCTATGCTTCCATACTAATGAGACTTTCTATACAACAAAGTGAGATCATTCTTTATTGATTTATACCATAAGGTGCCAGTTATCATGTGCTTGATGATACCCTAAACTTAACAAAACCCCAAACAGTTACTGTATGTCTTGACTCAGAAAATTCATCTATGCTTCCATACTAATGAGACTTTCTATACAACAAAGTGAGATCATTCTTTATTGATTTATACCATAAGGTGCCAGTTATCATGTGCTTGATGATACCCTAAACTTAACAAAACCCCAAACAGTTACTGTATGTCTTGACTCAGAAAATTCATCCATGCTTCCATACTAATGAGACTTTCTATACAACAAAGTGAGATCATTCTTTATTGATTTATACCATAAGGTGCCAGTTATCATGTGCTTGATGATACCCCAAACTTAACAAAACCCCAAACAGTTACTGTATGCCTTGACTCAGAAAATTCATCTATGCTTCCTTACTAATGAGACTTTCTACACAACAAAGTGAGGTCATTGTTAGTCGATTTATACCATAAGGTGCTGGTTATTGTGTGTTTGAAGATACCTCAAACTTAACCTAACCTAACCTAACAAAACCCAAAACAGTTACTATAGGTCTTGACTCAGAAAATTCATATATGCTTCCTTACTAATGAGACTTTCTATATAACAAAGTGAGGCCATTCTTTGTTGATTTGTACCATAAGGTGATGGTTATCATGTGTTTGAAGATACCCCAAACTTAACCTAACCTAACCTCACAAAACCCCAAACAGTTACTATAGATTTTGACTCAGAAAACTCATCTTTGCTTCCTTACTAATGAGACTTTCTATGCAACAAAGTGAGGCCATTCTTTGTTGATTTATACCATGAGGTCCTGGCTGTCATGTGTTTGAAAATACCCCAAACTTAACCTAACCTAACCTAACCAAACCCCAAACAGTTACTATAGGTTTTGACTCAGAAAACTCATCTATGCTTCCTTACTAATGAGACTTTCTATACAACAAAGTGAGGCCATTCTTTGTTGATTTATACCATGAGGTCCTGGCTGTCATGTGTTTGAAAATACCCCAAACTTAACCTAACCTAACAAAACTACAAAAAGTTACCATACGTCTTGACTCAGAAAAATCATATTTGCTTCTTTACTGACTGAGTGAGGTCATTCTTTGTTATTTTGTGCCATAAACTGTTGCCTATTATGTGTTTGAAGATGCCCTAAACTTAACCTAACCTAACAAAACCACAAAAAGTTACCATATGTCTTGACTCAGAAAAAATCATCTATTCTTCCTTACTAATGAGACTTTCTATGTAACACAGTGAAGGTTTTCTTTGTTGATGTATGCCATAGGTGCCTGAATATCATGTGTTTGAAGCTTCCTTAAACTTAACCTAACCTATTGGAAATAACAATTTTGTTGCTTATAACTTTTTATTAATAATTATATCAACCAAAATTGTTTTTTAATCAATACAAATACACATGTGAAAAATTTGAAAATTCCCCAAAATTCCCCAATTCCTGCTTCCTGAAAATTCCCTGAAACTTTCCTTGGAAAGTATCCATCTTTTCCAGCAACTTCCCCGCCCTTTGCAACCATTCCTGGGAGGCAAGGGCTAGAAAAGGGCTTTGGCAGTGCTGTGAAGGGACCATTACCCCAAAACAAGGCTACCAATTTGACCAGAACTTTATTTTTTATTTTTTTATTTTTTTACAATAAAGGAGACAGCTCAAGGGCACAAAAAAAGGAAACAATAATAAAAAAAAACCGCTACTCGCTGCTCCTAAAAAGAATCAAGAGGTGGCTGAAAGAGAGGTCAATTTTGGGAGGAGAGGTGTCCTGATACCCTCCTCTTGAAAGAGTTCAAGTCATAGGCAGGAGGAAATGCAGATGAAGGAAGATTAATTGTTCCAGAGTTTACCAGCGTGAGGGATGAAAGAGTGAAGATGCTGGTTAACTTTTGCGTAAGAGAGGAAGAAGAAGAAGAAGAAGAAGAGGAAAAGGATGAGGAAAAAGAAGACCGTACATTCCCACTCCATTGCAGGTTTTCCACAAGGGCTTTGACAGCGCGGTGAGGAGGGACAATTACCCCCAAAACAACCTTATTGCCTTTCATCTCCGTGTTCTCGTAATATAATCCTGCAAACTCATATTCCTGTGACCTAACTCATCTTCCCACTGTCCAGGTGTTCCAGAAGGGCTTTGACAGTGCTGTGAGGAGGGACAGCTACCCCAAAACAAGGCTGCCAACTTAACCAGAACCTTATATATGTCTTGTATCCTGTGACCTCATACCCACACTCCATTGCAGGTTTTCCAGAAGGGGTTTGACAGTGCTGTGAGGAGGGACAGCTACCCCAGAACAAGGCTGCCAACTTAACCAGAACCTTATATAAGTCTTGTATCCTGTGACCTCATACCCACACTCCATTGCAGGTTTTCCAGAAGGGCTTTGACAGTGCCGTGAGGAGGGACAGCTATCCCGAGAGTTTGACGCGCATCTCCTCCACCCCTTCCTGGCTCACCTTCCTCAACCCGGCACTGTTCCCCCGCGGCAAGGCTTCCCTCAGCTACCTGGGCGACCCTGTGGCGGTCTACCTCACCCTCCTCACAGCCGCCAGCCGCCCCCAGCCACAGTACTCCCTCATCGTGCGGGTCAGTGTGTGTGTGTGTGTGTGTGTGTGTGTGTGTGTGTGTGTGTGTATTTGTGTGTGTAGGGGGAGTGGATATGTGTGTGTGTGTGTGTGTGTGTGTGTGTGTTTGCTGCTCTTAAAATTTGTTGGCCTATGCTTTTCTTCTTTCTTCTTTTTCATCTTTTTTTCTTCTTTTTCCTCATCCTCTTCCTCTTCTTCTTCTTCTTCTTCTTCCTTCTTCTTCTTCATCCTCTGCTTCTTCTTCTTCATCTTCTTCCTCTTCTCCTTTTTTCTTCCTCTTTTTCCTCTTCTTCCTTCTTCTTCTTCTTTTTCTTTAGTTCATTTAAAGTTCTTACCTTCCCTCATGTTGAATTATATCACTTTTTGCCCTTGACATGAGCAGAAATTAACCTCCTGAAATTGACCTCTCTTTTGGCCACTCCTCTTAACTATTTTTTTATAGGAGCAAAAAAATAAGAAAAAGCGAGCGGGCATCTGTTTATAAATTTTCATCCTCTCGTCCTTCAGGGTCTGTTGATGCGTCGGTTCCTGGCCACCAAGACCATCCTGCGGGGGCTCCAGGACGCCCCGGGCCATGTGACGTGTGGCGAGCCCTGCGGCGGCCCCCTGTGCATGCCCCACCTCTGCATGCCGCCCCTCATACCCCATACAGTGTACGCCGCCGTGGCCCAGGTGAGGGGGAGGGGGGGAGGGGGGGTTGGCATAGTCTGATTTGGGTTGAATTGATTTGGGTTGAGTTTGGGTTAGCTTGGTTTGGCATAGTTTGATTTGGGCAAGATAGTGGATAGAAGGGAGGGGAGAGAGGATAGGGGTTAAGGAAGGGGAGGAGAGAGGATAGGAAGAAGTGGAGAGAGGATAGGTGTTAAGGAAAGGGGAGGAGAGGGGATAGGAAGAAGTGGAGAGAGGATAGGTGTTAAGGAAAGGGAGGAGAGGGGATAGGAAGAAGTGGAAGAAGTGGAAGAAGTGGAGAGAGGATAGGTGTTAAGGAAAGGGGAGGAGAGGGGATAGGAAGAAGTGGAGAGAGGATAGGTGTTAAGGAAAGGGGAGGAGAGGGGATAGGAAGAAGTGGAAGAAGTGGAGAGAGGATAGGTGTTAAGGAAAGGGGAGGAGAGGGGATAGGAAGAAGTGGAAGTGGAGAGAGGAAAAGGGGTTAAGGAAAGGAGAGGAGAGGGGATAGGAAGAAGTGGAAGAAGTGGAGAGAGGAAAAGGGGTTAAGGAAAGGAGAGGAGAGGGGATAGGAAGAAGTGGAAGAAGTGGAGAGAGGATAGGTGTTAAGGAAAAGGGAGGAGAGGGGATAGGAAGAAGTGGAAGAAGTGGAGAGAGGATAGGTGTTAAGGAAAGGGGAGGAGAGGGGATAGGAAGAAGTGGAAGAAGTGGAAGAAGTGGAGAGAGGATAGGGGTTAAGGAAAGGAGAGGAGAGGGGATAGGAAGAAGTGGAAGAAGTGGAGAGAGGATAGGTGTTAAGGAAAGGGAAGGAGAAGGGATAGGAAGAAGTGGAAGAAGTGGAGAGAGGATAGGTGTTAAGGAAAGGGGAGGAGAGGGGATAGGAAGAAGTGGAAGAAGTGGAGAGAGGATAGGTGTTAAGGAAAGGGGTGGAGAGGGGATAGGAAGAAGTGAATAGTGGAAGAAGTGGAGAGAGGATAGGTGTTAAGGAAAGGGGAGGAGAGGGGATAGGAAGAAGTGGAAGAAGTGGAGAGAGGATAGGTGATAAGGAAAGGGAGGAGAGGGATAGGAAGAAGTGGAAGAAGTGGAAGAAGTGGTGAGAGGATAGGTGTTTAGGAATGGGGTTTAGTGGTGATAGGAAGAAGTGGAAGAAGTGGAGAGAGGATAGGTGTTAAGGAAAGGGGAGGAGAGGGGATAGGAAGAAGTGGAAGAAGTGGAGAGAGGATAGGTGTTAAGGAAAGGGGAGGAGAGGGGATAGGAAGAAGTGGAAGAAGTGGAGAGAGGATAGGTGTTAAGGAAAGGGAGGAGGGGATAGGAAGAAGTGGAAGAAGTGGAGAGAGGATAGGGGTTAAGGAAAGGGGAGGAGAGGGGATAGGAAGAAGTGGAAGAAGTGGAGAGAGGATCGGTGTTCAGGTTAGGGGAGTAGAGGGGATAGGACGAAGTGGATGAAGTGGAGAGAGGATAGGTGTTAAGGAAAGGGGATGAGGGGATAGGAAGAAGTGGAAGAAGTGGAGAGAGGATAGGTGTTAAGGAAAGGGAGGAGAGGGATAGCAAGAAGTGGAAGAAGTGGAGAGAGGATAGGTGTTAAGGAAAGGGAAGGAGAGGGGATAGGAAGAAGTGGAAGAAGTGGAAGAAGTGGAGAGAGGATAGGTGTTAAGGAAAGGGAAGGAGAGGGGATAGGAAGAAGTGGAAGAAGTGGAGAGAGGATAGGTGTTAAGGAAAGGGGAGGAGAGGGGATAGGAAGAAGTGGAAGAAGTGGAGAGAGGATAGGTGTTAAGGAAAGGGAAGGAGAGGGGATAGGAAGAAGTGGATAGTGGAAGAAGTGGATAGTGGAAGAAGTGGAAGAAGTGGAGAGAGGATAGGTGTTAAGGAAAGGGAAGGAGAGGGGATAGAAAGAAGTGGATAGTGGAAGAAGTGGATAGTGGAAGAAGTGGAAGAAGTGGAGAGAGGATAGGGGTTAAGGAAAGGGGTGGAGAAGGGATAGGAAGAAGTGGAAGAAGTGGATAGAGGAAGGAGAGGAGGAATGGGTTAGGATAAATTTGGTTTGGGAAGAGTGTGAAATGGAGTGACTCAATGATGACTGACTAACTAACTAACTGACTAACTAACTAACTGACTAACTAACTAACTGACTAACTAACTAACTGACTAACTAACTAACTGACTAACTAACTAACTAACTAACTGACTGACTGACTGACACATTTATATTTGTGTTTCTGTTCCATATGCAAAAATTAGGATGTTCTTTTCCTTTCAGAGAGGTGCGTTTCATGTATCCTGTGTTGGCTCAGTGTTTCATGTGTTGTGTGTGTGAGTGTTGTGCTCCATGTGTCTTGTGAGGGCCAGCGTGCCATGTGCCGTGTGGTCAGTGCCTTGCTCAGTGCCGCCTGCCTCCCTCAGATCCTGGTGCAGTGCATTGACTGGGTGCCTGCGCTGTGCAAGATTGCCAGTCCGGGGATCAAGGAGTCTGGGCTCTGGGACTCCCTGGACCGAACGCAGGTGTGTGGGGGATTTTGTTCAGTATTATTATCATTATTTATCTTTACGGTGAAGGAGGCAACTCAGGGGCAAAGGAAAGAGGGGGAAAACAGTGAAAGGAATGAAGGGTAATATGGATAGGGGTGTTCTGGGCTGTGTACATTGCTGGCTGGCCATTATTTGCATTCCTTTGTTGTTCCTTCAATGCTAGTCTGCCTTGTGTAATGATGGCAACTCAGGGGCAAAGGAAAGAGGGGGAAAACAGTGAAAGGAATAGAGGGTAATAAGGATGAGGGTGTTCTGTTCTGTGTACATTGCTGGCTGGCCATTATTTGCATTCCTTTGTTGTTCCTTCAATGCTAGTCTGCCTTGTGTAATGATGGCAACTCAGGGGCAAAGGAAAGAGGGGGAAAACAGTGAAAGGAATGGAGGGTAATAAGGATGGGGGTGTTCTGGGCTGTGTACATTGCTGGCTGGCCATTATTTGCATTCCTTTGTTGTTCCTTCAATGGTTGTCTGCCTTGTGTAATGATCTTTTCTCTGTCTCTCTTCTGTTTATGTGTCCATCTCTCCTCTCGTCTCCTGTCTTCCCTTCTCTATTCCTCTCTTCTTTTCTATTTTCCTCTCCTCTTATTTTCTCGTTTCTCCTTTCTTCTATTTTCATCTTCTTTCTTCTATCCTCTCCTGTCTTCCCTTCTCTATTTCTCTCTTCTTTTCTATTTTCCTCTCTTCTCTTATTTTCTCGTTTCTCCTTTCTTCTATTTTCATCTCCTTCCTTCTTCTATCCTCTCTTCCCTTCTCTATTCCTCTCTTCTTTTATGTTTTCCTCTCTTTCCTTCTCTTATTTTCTCATTTCTCCTTTCTTCTTCTATCCTCTCCTGTCTTCCCTTCTCTATTCCTCTCTTCTTTTCTATTTTCCTCTCTTCTCTTATTTTCTCGTTTCTCCTTTCTTCTATTTTCATCTTCCTTCTCCTCTTGCCTCCTCTCTTCCCTTCTCTATTCCTCTCTTCTTTTCTATATTCCTCTCTTTTCTTCTCTTATTTTCTCATTTCTTGTCTTCTGTTCTCTTTCTTCCTTCTTCATCTTCTTTCTTCTCTCCTCTCTTCCCTTCTCTATTCTTCTCTTCTTTTCTGTTTTCCTCTCTTTTCTTCTCTTATTTTCTCATTTCTCGCCTTGTGTTCTCTTTCTTTCCTCTTCATCTCCTTCTTTCTCCTCTCCTCTCCTCTCGTCATGGTGTTCTGTATCAGGTAATGGAAGCCTAGAGAGTTTAAATGGATGTAAGGAGGGTGTTCTGGCCTCCACATCACTCGTTGGTCAATGTTTCCATGTCTATTGTTTCTTCAGTGCTGAGTCTGCCTTGTGATAATAAAAGAGAGAGGAGGAGGAGAAGGAAGGAAAACATAAGGATGAGAGTGTTCTGGCCTCTCCACATCACTGGTTGGTCTGTATTTCCATGTCTATTGTTTCTTCAGTGCTGAGTCTGCCTTGTGATAATAAAAGAGAGAGGAGGAGGAGAAGGAAGGAAAACATAAGGATGAGAGTGTTCTGGCCTCCACATCACTGGTTGGTCTGTATTTCCATGTCTATTGTTTCTTCAGCGCTGAGTCTGCCTTGTGATAATAAAAGAGAGAGGAGGAGGAGAAGGAAGGAAAACATAAGGATGAGAGTGTTCTGGCCTCCACATCACTGGTTGGTCTGTATTTCCATGTCTATTGTTTCTTCAGCGCTGAGTCTGCCTTGTGATAATAATAATAATAATAATAAGAGAGAGAGAGGCGGAGGAGGAAGAGAGCAATGGAAGGGAAGGAAAACATAAGGATGAGAGTGTTCTGGCCTCCACATCACTGGTTGGTCTGTATTTCCATGTCTATTGTTTCTTCAGTGCTGAGTCTGCCTTGTGATAATAATAATAATAATAAGAGAGAGAGAGGCGGAGAAGGAAGAGAGCAATGGAAGGGAAGGAAAACATAAGGATGAGAGTGTTCTGGCCTCCACGTCACTGGTTGGTCTGTATTTCCATGTCTATTGTTTCTTCAGTGCTGAGTCTGCCTTGTCTTGTACAGGTGTGGAATGTGCAGCGCCCCCCCTGGCACCACGCCCTCGTGCAGCTGTTGACACCCAGCGTGGTGGGGGTGGTGGCCGAGGTGAGCCCATGTGTGTGTGTGTGTGTGTGTGTGTGTGTGTGTGTGTATTTACCTAGTTGTAGCATAAAGGGCCTGATCTTAAGCTGGGTCAGTCCTGTCTCCCACTCTATGTTTGTCCAGCTTTTCCTTCATTATATGCACACTGCCGGCTTCAACAATGTCTTCGCTAAGTCCATTCCATGTATCCACACTCCTGTATGGAAAACTGTACTTCTTTATGTCCTTCAAACAAGTCCCCTTCCACAATTTCTTGCTGTGTGCTCTTAGTTGCCTCCTCCCTTCCATCTCGATTAAGTAATTTCTGTCCAACACATCCATTCCACTCGTGTTCCTGTACAGTGCTGTCAGATCTCCTCTTTCTCTTCTCTTTTCCAGTGTTGGTGAGCCCAGTTCCTCTAATCTAGCCTTGTATGGCATGTGTGTGTGTGTGTGTGTGTGTGTGTGTGTGTGTGTGTGTGTGTGTGTGTGTGTGTGTGTGTGTGTGTGTGTATATTTACCTAGTTGTATTTACCTAGTTGTGAAATACAGGAAAAGAGCCGTCCTAGGCTCGTGCTGTCCCGTCTCCATAATGCTTATTGTCCAGTTTGGCTTTAAATTCATGACTCGTTTTTGCGCACACAGTCTCCTCGTCAAGTCCGTTCCATGTTGTTATGCTTCTGTATGGAAAACTGTATTTCTTGATGTCTCTCCTACAGTCGCTCTTCTTCAATTTCTTACCATTCCCTCTTGTCACACTTCTGTTACGTACCACTAAGTCTTCCCTGTCCAATTTCTCCAGTCCCTCTTGTATCCTGTATAATGCTATTAGGTCCCCTCTCTCCTCCTCTCCAGCGTTGTTAGTCCCAATTTCTCCAGTCTTTCTTCATAAGTATGTTCTCTCAGAGTTTCCAGTAATGTAGTCGCTGCTCTTTGTATTCTTTCCAACTTTCTAATTTCTTTCTTTAGTCTAGGTGACCACACCAATGCAGCATATTCCAGTCTCAGACGTATCATCGATGTTATTGGTTTCTTCACCATTTCTTCATCTAAATATGTAAAAGCTGCTTTTATGTTTCTAAGACTTAGTTGTGTTATCTAATTTTAGTGTACAGGGCCTCAGTTACACTCATAAAAATAATAATGAGAAAAAATTCTGCTAATCACTGCCCCTATTGAAAAACAGGGTTAAGAGGAATGGCCAAAAGAGAGGTCAATTTCGGGAGGAGAGGTATTTTGATACTCTCCCCATTGAAAGCTCTATTACCACTACTACTACTACTACTACTACTACTCTACTACCACTACTACTACTAATAATAATAATAATGGTAAAAATAACAAAACTGACATCACCACACAGCACACTAACTTAACCCAACCCCCCCCGCCACCAGGTCCTCCATTCAGTGCCCCCCCAGCCGCCCGCCAAGCCCGCCCACCCCAGCCAGCTATCGGTGAGGCTGGAGCACCACCTGGCCGCCTGGACGCTGCAGCTGCTGACGGGCATGGAGGGCGTGGCGGACATGGTGCCTCTGCCCGTCATCTTCACCGCCCACAACATCAACGGCTGCCTGCCCCCCACCATCAAGCCCACCGGCGGACATGTAGGTGGAGGCACCGGCTAGGGACACTGGACATGGGAGGGGGGGTAAGACATGGAATATGGGAGGGAGGGAGGACATGGGAGGGTGTTTAAGACATAGGGTGTAGTTTTTTTGGGTACAATGATATGGAAGGGAGAAATGGACATGGCAGGGTGGACATGGGAGAGGGAGGACATGGCAGGGTGGACATGGGAGAGGGAGGACATGGCAGGGTGGACATGGGAGAGAGAGGACATGGCAGGGTGGACATGGGAGAGGGAGGACATGGCAGGGTGGACATGGGAGAGGGAGGACATGGCAGGGTGGACATGGGAGAGGGAGGACATGGCAGGGTGGACATGGGAGAGAGAGGACATGGCAGGGTGGACATGGGAGGGAGGACATGGCAGGGTGGACATGGGAGAGAGAGGACATGGCAGGGTGGACATGGGAGAGGGAGGACATGGCAGGGTGGACATGGGAGAGGGAGGACATGGCAGGGTGGACATGGGAAGGTGTATAGAACAGGTGTAGGTTTATAGACACACTGGACATGGTAGGGAGAACAGGACATGGGAGAGAGGGAGGACATGGCAGGGTGGACATGGGAGAGAGAGGACATGGGAAGGTGTATAGAACAGAAGGTGTAGGTTTATAGACACACTAGACATGGTAGGGAGAACAGGACATGGCAGAGTGGACATGGGAGAGAGGGAGGACATGGAACAGTGGACATGGGAGGCTGTATAGGATATGTGTGTAGGGTTTTAGGTACACTGGACATAGGAAGGAATGCAGGACATGGGAAAGAGGGAGGACATGGCAGGGTGGACATGGGAGAGGGAGGACATGGCAGGGTGGACATGGGAGAGGGAGGACATGGCAGGGTGGACATGGGAGAGGGAGGACATTGCAGGGTGGACAGGGGAGAGGGTGGACCTGGGAGGGTGGACAGGGGAGAGGGAGGACATGGCAGGGTGGACATGGGAGAGGGAGGACATGGCAGGGTGGACATGGGAGAGGGAGGACATGGCAGGGTGGACATGGGAGAGGGAGGACATGGCAGGGTGGACATGGGAGAGGGAGGACATGGCAGGGTGGACATGGGAGAGGGAGGACATGGGAAGGTGTATAGAACAGAAGGTGTAGGTTTATAGACACACTAGACATGGTAGGGAGAACAGGACGTGGCAGAGTGGACATGGGAGAGAGGGAGGACATGGAACAGTGGACATGGGAGGCTGTATAGGATATGTGTGTAGGGTTTTAGGTACACTGGACATAGGAAGGAATGCAGGACATGGGAAAGAGGGAGGACATGGCAGGGTGGACATGGGAGAGGGAGGACATGGCAGGGTGGACATGGGAGAGGGAGGACATGGCAGGGTGGACATGGGAGAGGGAGGACATGGCAGGGTGGACATGGGAGAGGGAGGACATGGCAGGGTGGACATGGGAGAGGGAGGACATGGCAGGGTGGACATGGGAGAGGGAGGACATGGCAGGGTGGACATGGGAGAGAGGGAGGACATGGCAGGGTGGACATGGGAGAGGGAGGACATGGGAAGGTGTATAGAACAGAAGGTGTAGGTTTATAGACACACTAGACATGGTAGGGAGAACAGGACGTGGCAGAGTGGACATGGGAGAGAGGGAGGACATGGAACAGTGGACATGGGAGGCTGTATAGGATATGTGTGTAGGGTTTTAGGTACACTGGACATAGGAAGGAATGCAGGACATGGGAAAGAGGGAGGACATGGCAGGGTGGATATGGGAAGGTGTATAGGACATAGGGTGTAAGATTATAGAGATACTGGACATGGTAGGGAGAACAGGACATGGCAGAATGGATATGGGAGAGAGGGAGGGCATGGCAGGGTGGACATGGGAGGGTGTATAGGACATAGGGTGTAGGTTTATAGACACACTGGACATGGGAGGGAGAACAGGACATGGCAGAATGGATATGGGAGAGAGGGAGGGCATGGCAGGGTGGACATGGGAGGGTGTATAGGACATAGGGTGTAGGTTTATAGACACACTGGACATGGGAGGGAGAACAGGACATGGCAGAGTGGACATGGGGTGTAAGTTTATAGATATGGTGGACATGGGAGAGCATAGCTGGGCGTTATCGCGATAAGTTATCACGATACTTTATCGCTGATAACAAAATCGGGTTATCGGCCATCCGCTACTTATTTAAATATATATCGGTATCTTCGTTACTTTTGTAACCAAACTAGCGATAATCGCTACTTTTTTCTGATTCTCAGAAAAAAAAAATTTCCTCCCTACTGCGCATGTGTGGCCCGGGCGCCCGGTGTTGAATGAAAAAACTTCGGAGTATGAAATATCTTCGGTGAAGAGATTTCATACTTAGATCATCAACATTAAAATTCTAGGTTATTTATTTATGTTAGACTCAAAAATCACTATATCAAAGAGAAAAATCATTTAACTTTGCCCCCAAAATGATTATTCACTGCCTCAATTTTGATATTCCATATTCGTTTGTGAGCATGCCATTGTATTGAAGGCACCTGGTGTCGTGTTATTTGGTGTCCCATCGTCAAAAGCTGCCGCTTTTAATTTGTTTACAAACACTGGTCTCTTGTGAACTGCGCATGTTCAGACCAGTAAGCATAGGCCTGTACAGTCTCACAAAGCTTTTTAACATATTAAGAGTTGCTGGAAGGCTGAATCAAACATACAGTACCACCATCCTCGCTGTTTGTAGAACAACACTCTGTACATATCAATACAACTCGTACAGAGTGTCGTTCTAGAAACAGCGGGGATGGTGGTAGTGGTACTGTATGTCTGATTCTGCATTCCAGCAACTCTTATTATTAAAAAGCTTTGTGAGACTGTACAGGTTCACGCTTGGTCTGAGCATGAGTTCAGAGACCAGTGTTTGTAAACAAAAGCGCCAGCTTTTGACGGGGGGGGGGGGGGGGACGCCAAATAACACAACACGGTTCAGGTGTTTCTAGTATTACCGTCCATAGGTACGTGTCAACGTGTGGTTTTCAAGTTTTGTAAGTTTTCTAAAATACAGATAATGAAAATTTAAATTCATCTATGTTTTTATTTCAAATATCAATATAGTATCGTTTTTGCCTATCGGACTTATCGCTAGCTAGTATCGATATTGTGGATTTATATCGGGTATCGGTTATCGGTTATCGCCTATATTTGTGTTTCCAGTTAACGAATATCGGTTATCACCGATAAGGTTTTCCATTATCAGTTATCGGGTATCGGGAATAAGGTTCTCTGTTATTGTGCCCAGCTATGTGGGAGAGGGTACAGAACAGAGTGCATAAATAGACAGTGACATGGGAGAAAGGTAGGACATGGCAGGGTGGACATGGGAAGCTGTATAGGACATAGGGTGTAGGTTTATAGAGATACTGGACATGGGAGGAAGATGTGGACATGACAGAGTGGACATGAAGTGTAGGACATAGCCACATCTCTCAGCCGGTTTACCTATAGCCACATTTCAGTCAGCCAGTTTATTTTTACCCATATCTTCAGTCCACCAGTTTATTTTTACCCATATCTTCAGTCAACCAGTTTATTTTTACCCATATCTTCAGTCAACCAGTCTATTTTTACCCATATCTTCAGTCAACCAGTTTATTTTTACCCATATCTTCAGTCAACCAGTCAACCAGTCTATTTTTACCCATATCTTCAGTCAACCAGTTTATTTTTACCCATATCTTCAGTCAACCAGTTTATTTTTACCCATATCTTCAGTCAACCAGTTTATTTTTACCCATATCTTCAGTCAACCAGTTTATTTTTACCCATATCTTCAGTCAACCAGTTTATTTTTACCCATATCTTCAGTCAACCAGTTTATTTTTACCCACATCTTCAGTCAACCAGTTTATTTTTACCCATATCTTCAGTCAACCAGTTTATTTTTACCCATATCTTCAGTCAACCAGTTTATTTTTACCCATATCTTCAGTCCACCAGTTTATTTTTACCCATATCTTCAGTCAACCAGTCAACCAGTTTATTTTCACCCATATCTTCAGTCAACCAGTCAACCAGTTTATTTTTACCCATATCTTCAGTCCACCAGTTTATTTTTACCCATATCTTCAGTCAACCAGTCAACCAGTTTATTTTCACCCATATCTTCAGTCAACCAGTCAACCAGTTTATTTTTACCCATATCTTCAGTCCACCAGTTTATTTTTACCCATATCTTCAGTCAACCAGTTTATTTTTACCCATATCTTCAGTCAACCAGTTTATTTTTACCCATATCTTCAGTCAACCAGTCAACCAGTTTATTTTCACCCATATCTTCAGTCAACCAGTCAACCAGTTTATATTTAACCATATCTTCAGTCCACCAGTTTATATTTACCCATATCTTCAGTCAACCAGTCAACCAGTTTATTTTCACCCATATCTTCAGTCAACCAGTCAACCAGTTTATTTTCACCCATATCTTCAGTCAACCAGTTTATTTTCACCCATATCTTCAGTCAACCAGTCAACCAGTTTATTTTTACCCATATCTTCAGTCAACCAGTTTATTTTTACCCATATCTTCAGTCAACCAGTCAACCAGTTTATTTTCACCCATATCTTCAGTCAACCAGTCAACCAGTTTATTTTCACCCATATCTTCAGTCAACCAGTTTATTTTTACCCATATCTTCAGTCAACCAGTCAACCAGTTTATTTTTACCCATATCTTCAGTCAACCAGTCAACCAGTTTATTTTCACCCATATCTTCAGTCAACCAGTCAACCAGTTTATTTTCACCCATATCTTCAGTCAACCAGTCAACCAGTTTATTTTCACCCATATCTTCAGTCAACCAGTCAACCAGTTTATTTTTACCCATATCTTCAGTCAACCAGTTTATTTTTACCCATATCTTCAGTCAACCAGTCAACCAGTTTATTTTCACCCATATATTCAGTCAACCAGTCAACCAGTTTATTTTCACCCATATCTTCAGTCAACCAGTCAACCAGTTTATTTTCACCCATATCTTCAGTCAACCAGTCAACCAGTTTATTTTTACCCATATCTTCAGTCAACCAGTTTATTTTTACCCATATCTTCAGTCAACCAGTCAACCAGTTTATTTTCACCCATATCTTCAGTCAACCAGTTTACTTACCAACCATATCTTCAGTCAACCACTCAACCAGTTTACTTACCAACCATATCTTCAGTCAACCAGTCAACCAGTTTATTTTTACCCATATCTTCAGTCAACCAGTCAACCAGTTTATTTTTACCCATATCTTCAGTCAACCAGTCAACCAGTTTATTTTTACCCATATCTTCAGTCAACCAGTTTACTTACCAACCATATCTTCAGTCAACCAATTTATTTTTACCCATATCTTCAGTCAACCAGTCAACCAGTTTTCTTCTTATGCCACTGTGACAGAGGTGAGCGCTGAGGCAATGTGTAGCTATGGCCCATGTCCTAAACTTTACTATATTATGGCAACGTGTCCATTTTTTTTCTCCCATCAACGTACCAAGTTATTTTTTTTGTTTTCCTTTTCTTCCTTTTTCTTTTTTTATTGTTTTTTCTTTTTCTTTCTTTTTTCTTTCGCTTTCTTCTTTTTTTCTTCTTCTTCTTTTTCTTCTTATTTCTCTCTTTCTGCTTCTTTCATTATTTGTTTTCTTTTTCTTTCTTTTTTCTTTCGCTTTCTTCTTTTTTTCTTCTTTTCTTCTTATTTTTCTTCTTATTTCTCTCTTTCTGCTTCTTTCATTATTTGTTTTCTTTTTCTTTCTTTTTCTTCCTCTTCTTTTTCTTCTTCTTCTTCTTTTCTTCTTCTTATTTCTCTCTTTCTGCTTCTTTCATTATTTGTTTTCTTTTTCTTTCTTTTTCTTCCTCTTCTTTTTCTTCTTCTTCTTCTTTTTCTTCTTTTTCTTTTTCTACTTCTTCTTCTTCTTCTTCTTCTTCTCTTTCTTTCTTCTTTCTCTTCACTTTCTTCTCAATCTCTCTCAGTCACTCCATTCTCTCTCTCTCTCTCTCTCTCTCTCTCTCTCTCTCTCTCTCTCTCTCTCTCTCTCTCTCTCTCTCTCTCTCTCTCTCTCTGTCACTCCATCCCTCTTCTATCTCTATTCCTCTATTCTATTCCTCTATTTCATTCCTCTATTCCTCTATCGGTCACTCCCGCCGCAGGTCATCACTCAGCTGGTGGTCAGCGCGCTCTACTCCGTCATCAACTCCCGCTCGTCCCTTGATCAACTCAGCGACACCCCAATCACGGACGGCCAGTGGGACATGATGATCGCCGTGGGGGAACGCCTCTGCTCGCTGCATGACGGGAACTACGACACACACATCAAGCGCATGACCCTGGCCCTGCTGTCTCAGTGAGTGCCAACTAGTGCCTGCTGGGGCGTCTCAGGGTTATGGAAGCATGCTACGAGAGGTCCAGGGTGCTTGTAACATGGATAGAGGCACAGGAACAGGCTTAGAGAAGATAGTTTTGGGTCCTCTGAAAAGCTAGAGTGTGTGTTGGGTTACTGAAGGCTTGTATGTGGGTCTCAGAATGCTTGTAGGGGTTCAGAGAGCTTGTAACATGGATAGAGGTACAGAAACAGGCTTAGAGAAGATAGTTTTGGGTCCTCTGAAAAGCTAGAGTGTGTGTTGGGCTACTGAAGGCTTGTATGTGGGTCTCAGAATGCTTGTAGGGGTTCAGAGAGCTTGTAACATGGATAGAGGCACAGGAACAGGCTTAGAGAAAATAGTTTTGGGTCCTGTGAAAAGCTTGTTGGCAGAAGACCTTAGCTAGAGTGTATTGGGTTACTGAAGGCTTGTATGTTCCTCTCAGAATGCTTGTAGAGGTTCAGGGAGCTTGTAGAATGGATAAAGGTACAGGAACAGGCTTAGAGAAGATAGTTTTGGGTCTTGTGAAAAGCTTGTTGGCAGAAGACCTTAGCTAGAGAGTGTACTGGGTTACTGAAGGCTTGTATGTTCCTCTCAGAATGCTTGTAGAGGTCCAGAGGTGCTTGTAATGTTCTTAGAGGTACAGGAACAAGCTTGGAGAAGATAGTTTTGGGTCCTCTGAAAAGCTTGTTGGTAGAAGACCTTAGCTAGAGTGTATTGGGTTACTGAAGGCTTGTATGTTCCTCTCAGAATGCTTGTAGAGGTCCAGAGGTGCTTGTAATGTTCTTAGAGGTACAGGAACAAGCTTAGAGGAGATAGTTTTGGGTCCTCTGAAAAGCTTGTTGACAGAAGACTTTAGCTAGAGTGTATTGGGTTACTGAAAGTCGTATGTTCCTCTCAGAATGCTTGTAGAGGCTCAGGATGCTTGTAATGTTCTTAGAGGTACAGGAACAGGCTTGGGGAAGATGGTTTTGGGTCCTCTGAAAAGCTTGTTGGCAGAAGACCTTAGCTAGAGTGTGTGTTGGGTTACTGAAGGCTTGTTTGTGGCTCTGAGAGTGCTTGTAGAGGCCCAGAGGTGCTTGTAACATGGCTAGAGGTGCAGGAACAGGGTTAGAGAAGATAGTTTTGGGTCCTCTGAAAAGCTTGTTGGCAGAAGACCTTAGCTAGAGTGTGTGTTGGGTTACTGAAGGCTTGTTTGTGGCTCTGAGAGTACTTGTAGAGGCCCAGAGGTGCTTGTAACATGGCTAGAGGTACAGGAACAGGGTTAGAGAAGATAGTTTTGGGTCCTGTGAAAAGCTTGTTGGCAGAAGACCTTAGCCAGAGTGTGTGTTGGGTTACTGAAGGCTTGTTTGTGGCTCTCAGAATGCTTGTAGGGGTTCAGAGAGCTTGTAACATGGATAGAGGGACAGGAACAGGCTTAGAGAAGATATTTATGGCTCCTCTGCATATAAACTGGCCAGCATTCCCTCATACAAGTGTGTACAGATTTGCCAGCACACTCCATTACAAAAATGCGTACAGATTGGTTAACACACTCCATTATATAGGTGCGTACAAATTGGCTGGCACACTCCATTATAATTATATCGTATTTTCTGAGATATAAGACGCAATTTTTTTCAAAAGAGAAGGTTAAAAAAATCAGCTTGTGTCTTATACTCCACCCCAATGGTTAGGTTTTTGGTAGGCCTGGGGGTTATTGTTACTGGTACAAAACCAACACCCAAAATACCTATGTTTGACACAATAGTTCCCAGATGTCCCCAGAATGAAATATACTGCATTTTGTGGCATATAATGTGCACTTCTTTCACTCAGAAAATGCCAAAAAGTTACCCCTGTGCAGTATACGCCCAAGGTACAAATATTGATTGGTTTAAATCATGAATAGTGTGATGCAATAGAAAAGGGAAGTGTGAATAAGCAGAAGGGAGGAGGAGGACATGTGATGCGATAAAACCAAACAGGTCACAAGAAGACGCGCCACACCTGGGAGCCGAGGCGTGAACACCAAACACAACACACAACACACAACACACAGCTGTGGCGCACCAGTCACCAGTGTGCCGGGTACCTTGGTGGTGATGGTTAAAGCGGCTATTACACGGGAACAATTTAGCAGAGCAGGGGGCTGTCTGACATGGCCGGCTCTGCTTGGTGCCTGTGGGGCGGACTTGGGCGGATAAGTCTGTAGCTGCTGTGCAGCGGCCCGGTGATCTTTTCTGTGGTACATGTTTGAAAGAACGGATATCTGTGGATGTCTAAAGTGTTTAATGTAAACGCATTTTTGTTTCTCATTATAAAAATAATATGAAAACATAATATGATTGACAGAAATTAATCAAAATCTATTTCTACTTGAAAGTAGGTACAGTCGTCCCTCAAATAGTACGGGGGTTAGGGACCCAGGATCCCCGTACTATTAAAAAATCCATATAAAATTAGTTCCCCCCCCCTAGAAACACTCCTGGGCTGCGTTTGAGAGAGGGAATCGGGACTCTCGGAATGTCCCGAATGATCTCAGATGCGTGATGCGGTAGCACGAGTCGCCAACTTGGCACGTCTGCTGGCTCCCTGCCTTCGTGCTGTGATGACGTCATCAGCAAATATGGCGGCCCAAACAAACACATATAAGTGTTTCCATTGCATTTCACCTCTCTGCACCACCATGACCACTGCAGCTTCCTTTTCATCTTCTGTTGTAAGGAGTTCGTCAGCCAGGACAGCTAGAATGCATGCTAAACGTCACCAGGAAGATCGGCATACACCATTTTGCTGTGAGTAAGACGCCATTACCATAGCAACGACGAAGTTTAGTAAAAGCACGGCCTTTATCTCCACTCTTGCAGCACTCTTGGAGCGCTGGCAGTTACTGTGGCAAGAATTTATTTTTCACTGATTTTCAGGGTGTTTGCCCTGAGTGAGTAAGCCATTTCAAAGGCTGTAGTTGGGACCGAAAGGGACAACTACCTCCTGAACTTAGACCAAGACCCAAGATGATAGATACAGCGAACACTGCTCTCATTCACGTGGTATGCTCTCCCTACGGCAAAGTAACTCATCCCAAAACGTAACTTCTCCTAAATCTGAATTCTTCTTCAAGGTGAACACCTATCTCAAATGCATTGGGGTGCTTTCAGCAGGTGTTTTGGTAGAACAGTGTTGCCACTCATGTCAGGGCTACTTGGTGCGACAAGTGGGAAATTTAAAAATCCTAAAAAAAATCTTCCATGACAATCCGTATAAAACTGAAACCGTACTATTGGAAACTGTACTATTTGAGGGACGACTGTGTACGGTCCCTGAGAGTCAAGATCAAGACCAAGATTGCCCATCGAATGTAGCATCCCTGTGTGATTAGTTCCCTCAGTAGCTCGGCCTGCACACTGCGCATTGAGTGAATCTACCAACCAACCTCTTTTGTATCTTTTTTAGGAGCAGCGAGTAGCGGGCTTTTTTTTTATTATTGTTTTCTTTTTTTGTGTGCCCTTGAGCTGCCTCCTTTGTTGTAAAAAAAAAAAAAAAAAAAAAAAAAACCCTTTTGTTTGCCCTTTCAAAGTCATAGGTCGTAGGGGTAAGAGCTCTGTAATTCTTCAGTCAGCAGTGGAAAACTTTGAACACAGGGAAGGGCACAAAGCAACATACAGTATCATAGTCATAATTGTAATTAAGGTGGCCAAATGTAATACTGCATATACACTGAGTTCAGGAAAAATGTGGAGTTCTTTATTTTTTTCTAAATATATCTTACCAAGTTATAGGTGTGTCTTATACTCTGGTGCGTCTCATATGGCGGGAAATAATGTGTGGTGTGTACAGATTGGGCAGCACCCGTCACCTCTGTGTTGTTTCCAGGCTTGAGGACTTTGAGGACAGCGGCGAGGAGGACAGCCTGGATGAGTACACAGACGAGGACGTGATAGAGAGTGTGTGCGCCGCGCTGGCCAACACTGTGCTGTCCTCCGTCCAGGGCCAGCACGCCATGGTGGTGAGCGGGGCGGGGCAGGGCAGGGGTGTGAAAGGGGCGACCTCACACTGTTACTGACTGGACTCTCTCTATGAAATGGACTCAACCCTCTCTTTACGATAAGGAATTGACTCTTTACCAAACTGACTTAGCCTTCACTTTAGGAACAGACACTGACCCTACATGTTCGGACTTGACCTGACCCTCTTTTATTGGATAGCCTTCCCTTTGTGATTCTAAACTGAGCTCTGTGAAATTGACCCTCTCCTTACGAAATTGACCTTCTCCATATGAAACTGACCTCTTCATGACCCAAAATTGACCCTCTCCTTACGAAATTGACCTTCTCTATATGAAACTGACCTCTTTATGACCCAAAATTGACCCTCTCCTTACGAAATTGACCTTCTCCATATGAAACCTCTTCATGACCCAAAATTGTCCCTCTTTGAAAACCTGACCTCTTCATGAACCAAAATTGTCCCTCTTTGAAAACCTGACCTCTTCATGACCCAAAATTGTCCCTCTTTGAAAACCTGACCTCTTCATGACCCAAAATTGTCCCTCTTTGAAAACCTGACCTCTTCATGACCCAAAATTGTCCCTCTTTGAAAACCTGACCTCTTCATGACCCAAAATTGTCCCTCTTTGAAAACCTGACCTCTTCATGACCCAAAATTGTCCTTCTTTGAAAACCTGACCTCTTCATGACCCAAAATTGTTCCTCTTTGAAAACCTGACCTCTTCATGACCCAAAATTGTCCCTCTTTGAAAACCTGACCTCTTCATGACCCAAAATTGTTCCTCTTTGAAAACCTGACCTCTTCATGACCCAAAATTGTCCCTCTTTGAAAACCTGACCTCTTCATGACCCAAAATTGTTCCTCTTTGAAAACCTGACCTCTTCATGAACCAAAATTGCCCCTCTTTGAAAACCTGACCTCTTCAAACAAACAGCAAACAAACTCACACAGCTGTTCACTCCCTCTGCCATGTCATAGACGTAGATTGCAGACATGACCGGGACCAGCACCAACCCCTGTGGGACTCCAATGAGCACTTTACCCCACGAGGACCTCACACCCCTGATCACCGTCCTCATTTTCCTGTTCTGTGTGTGTGTGTGTGTGTGTGTGTGTGTGTGTGTGTGTGTGTGTGTGTGTGTGTGTGTGTGTGGTGTAATTTCTTTTCATACATTTTCTGTGGACAAGTAAAACCTCTATCTATCTCTCTATGTATCTATCTATCCATCTATCTGTGTGTGTGTCAGGTGGTGTGGGAGTTCCTCAAGAGAAACATGACGTGGATGCAGGAGAGCCTGGGGGCGCCGTCCATTCTTCCTCCTTCCCCTGAGCAACAGCAGCAGCAGCAGCAGCACCCACTGCCCCGCCAGGCCCTCAACTTCGCCCCAGACCCCCTCATCTACAACCCCCTCTATTACTACAAGCGGGCCATCTACACACAGCTGGACCAGGTGAACCAAGTTATATATACTTAACAGACTCTCGGCAAAGCACTGGTTATCTCTGTACAGTATTTTAAGGCCTAGGTCAGGAGGAAGGGGAGGTATTGACCCATCTACAAGCCCTTCTATTACTATAAGCTGGACCACAGAATCACTCGTCTTACTGTATAGGCCTATGGAGAAGTATTTGTTATTTTTGTCCAGTATTTTAAGGCCTAGTTCAGGAGGATGGGTGAGAAAGTCTTTGTTGGTTTACAGTTAATGAATCACATCTACCCTCTGTTGGCTCCTGTTGCCTTGAGAATGGACAGTTAAAGGACCATTCCATCCCCTGTTAAGTCTCTGTTAGTCTGTTGAACTGCCCTAAGGAATGACATCTACCCTCTGTTGGCTCCTGTTGCCTTGAGAATGGACAGTTAAGGGACCATTCCTCCCCCTGTTAAGTCTCTGTTAGTCTGTTGAACTGCCCTAAGGAATGACATCTACCCTCTGTTGGCTCCTGTTGCCTTGAGATGAACAGTAAAGGGACCATTCCATCCCCTGTTAAGTCCCTGTTAGTCTGTTGAACTGCCCTAAGGAATGACATCTACCTTCTGTTGGCTCCTGTTGGCTCCTGTTGCCTTGAGAATGGACAGTTAAGGGACCATTCCATCCCCTGTTAAGTCCCTGTTAGTCTGTTGAACTGCCCTAAGGAATGAGATCTACCTTCTGTTGGCTCCTGTTGGCTCCTGTTGCCTTGAGAATGGACAGTTAAGGGACCATTCCATCCCCTAAGTCCCTGTTAGTCTGTTGAACTGCCCTAAGGAATGAGATCTACCTTCTGTTGGCTCCTGTTGGCTCCTGTTGCCTTGAGAATGGACAGTTAAGGGACCATTCCATCCCCTGTTAAGTCCCTGTTAGTCTGTTGAACTGCCCTAAGGAATCACATCTCTCTGTTGTCTCCTGTTGCCTTGAGAATGAACAGTAGAGGGACCATACCTCCCCCTGTGAAGTCCCTGTTAGGTTGTCTTATAGAAGGTACAGGTTTATATATGTAAGTTCAGAAGGCTTTGTATTTATTTTTTTATTATTTTTACTTACATTCTTTGACATTTTGGGGTTCACACACACACACACACACACACACACACACACACACACACACACACACACACACACACACACACACACACACACACACACACACACCACACACACACACACACACACACACTAATCAATGTTTTGTTTACTTGTCTTCTTTGCTCTTTGTCTTCCCTCTCATTAACATTCTATAACTTGTCTTTGCTTTCTTGTTTTCCCTCTAATCAATGTTGCTTGTTTGTCTTCACTCTCTTCTTTGTCTTCCCACTAATCAATGTTTTCTTATTTGTCTTCTTTGCTGTTTAATTTTCTGCTCATCAATGTTTTTTATTTAAGTCTTTTCTGCTGTTCTTTTCCCCCTCATCAACCCTTCAACTTGTCTTCACTCTCTTGTTTGTCTTCCCACTAATCAATGTTTTCTCATTTGTCTTCTTTGCTGTTTAATTTTCTGCTCATCAGTGTTTTTTTATTTAAGTCTTTTCTGCTGTTCTTTTCCCCCTCATCAACCCTTCAACTTGTCTTCACTCTCTTGTTTGTCTTCCCACTAATCAATATTTTTTCATTTGTCTTCTTTGTTGTTTATTTTTCCTCTCATCCATGTTTTTTATTTAATCTTTTCTTCTGTTGTTTTCTCCCTAATCAACCCTTCAACTTGTCTTCACTCTCTTGTTTGTCTTCTCACTAATCAATATTTTTCATTTGTCTTTTTTGCTGTTTACTTATCTGCTCATCAATGTTTTATGTAAGTCTTTTCTGCTGTTCTTTTCTCCCTAATCAACCCTTCAACTTGTCTTCACTCTCTTGTTTGCCTTCCCACTAATCAATGTTTTCTTATTTGTCTTCTTTGTTGTTTACTTTTCCTCTCATCCATGTTTTTTATTTAATCTTTTCTTCTGTTCTTTTCTCCCTAATCAACCCTTCAACTTGTCTTCACTCTCTTGTTTGCCTTCCCACTAATCAATGTTTTCTTATTTGTCTTCTTTGCTGTTTAATTTTCTGCTCATCAATGTTTTTTATTTAAGTCTTTTCTGCTGTTCTTTTCTCCCTAATCAACCCTTCAACTTGTCTTCACTCTCTTGTTTGTCTTCCCACTAATCAATATTTTTTCATTTGTCTTCTTTGCTGTTTACTTTTCCTCTCATCCATGTTTTTTATTTAATCTTTTCCTCTGTTCTTTTCTCCCTAATCAACCCTCCAACTTGTCTTCACTCTCTTGTTTGTCTTCTCACTAATCAATATTTTTCATTTGTCTTTTTTGTTGTTTACTTATCTGCTCATCAATGTTTTATTTAAGTCTTTTCTGCTGTTCTTTTCTCCCTAATCAACCCTTCAACTTGTCTTCACTCTCTTGTTTGCCTTCCCACTAATCAATGTTTTCTTATTTGTCTTCTTTGCTGTTTAATTTTCTGCTCATCAATGTTTTTTATTTAAGTCTTTTCTGCTGTTCTTTTCTCCCTAATCAACCCTTCATTTTGTCTTCACTCTCTTGTTTGTCTTCCCACTAATCAATGTTTTCTTATTTGTCTTCTTTGCTGTTTAATTTTCTGCTCATCAATGTTTTTTATTTAAGTCTTTTCTGCTGTTCTTTTCCCCCTAATCAACCCTTCAACTTGTCTTCACTCTCTTGTTTGTCTTCCCACTAATCAATATTTTTCATTTGTCTTCTTTGCTGTTTACTTTTCCTCTCATCAATGTTTTATTTAAGTCTTTTCTGCTGTTCTTTTCTCCCTAATCAACCCTTCCACTTGTCTTCACTCTCTTGTTTGTCTTCCCACTAATCAATATTTTTTCATTTGTCTTCTTTGCTGTTTACTTTTCCTCTCATCAATGTTTTTTATTTAATCTTTTCCTCTGTTCTTTTCCCCCTAATCAACCCTCCAACTTGTCTTCACTTTCTGGCCTTTCCTCTGGTCCACATCTTTTACTTATCTTCTCTGTTGTGTACTTTCCTCTAATCAATGTTTCGTATTTGTCTTTTCTACTGCTTCCCTTTCCTCTGATTTACATCTTTTATTTGACTTTTCTGCTCTCTTCCTTCTCCCTAATCAGCCTTTTAACTCGTCCACTGCGATTGTCACGGATTTTGCCTTCACTGGTAGTCTGGTAACGTATAGTCCCAGGTCTTTCTCTGCCTCTGTGGTGGATAGTGGAGTGTTTCCCATGTGGTATTGGTGTGCTGGATATCCCTTCACTGGTAGCCTGGTAACATACACTCCCAGGTCTTTCTCTGCCTCTGTGGTGGATAGTGGAGTGTTTCCCATGTGGTATTGGTGTGCTGGATGTCCCCTCCCAAGGTGCAGGACTTTACATTTTTCGTCATTGAATTGTAGCAGCCACTTTTTGTTCCATTCCTGTAACTTGGTGATGTCCTCTTGTAGGAAATCTAGTCAAGAGGTTAACTATTATTTTCTCTCTGCCCTTCCATCTAACCCCCTCTAATCTTTCCAGGAGAGTCTGATCAACTTCAAGGGCGACTGGGACTCAGTGCTGTGGAGTGACCTCGGGCTGCCCAAGGGGACCATTATTGACCTCATCAAGAAGCGCCCGGAGTTCCAGAATAACGCCTACCTCAGCAAGGCTCAAGTGGCTGCTGTCAAGAAGCTGCGGCCACTGCTTAAAGACCCGCAGGAGGAGGAGGACGAGAAGAAGCACTGAGGAAGCCCACAACACGAGGTGACTGTTGCAGGATGGCCACAGAAGGTATTGTTGGCAGTGTTTGTTTCCTGGTTAAGCTGCAGCAGAATCCACAACTTGCTGATGCTTCATAAATACGTAGTACTTGAAAAATGTTCCTCACACACACACACACACACAGATTGACAGATATATAGATAGTGTTTTAATGTCCACTTTAATGTATGAAAGGAAGTAACGCAATATATCACACACACACACACACAATTATAACTGGCAGGGTTAGTGAAGGTCATAGGTTCAGAGTTTTACAGGGAGGGTTTGCAGGTCTCACCCCAGCCCAGGCAGTCCAGATTGGGGGTTGGGAGGGACATGGAAGGTCTTGATAGGCTTAGCTAGAGTTTTACAGGGAAGGTTTGCAGCCCTCACCCCAGCCCAGGCAGTCCAGATTAGGGGTTAGGAGGGACATGGAAGGTCTTGATAGGCTTAGTTAGAGTTTTACAGGGAAGATTCACAGCCCTCATCCCAGCCCAGGCAGTCCAGATTAGGGGTTGGCCGGGACATGGAAGGTCTTTGCAAGGTTGTTGGAGGGGACACAGAACTCCCAATAGCATACAACCCTCTTTGCCAGTCCATTCTTACTTAGGTTTCATAAAAAAGGAATTATATAGTATCTTACTTTTTATTTATTTTACATCACACTTATATTAGCTGTTGGGAGGGACACACCATTAACATTCTATAACTTGTCTTTGCTTTCTTGTTTTCCCTCTAATCAATGTTTTTTGTTTGTCTTCACTCTCTTGTTTGTCTTCCCACTAATCAATGTTTGTTTTTGTTTTCTTTGCTGTTTAATTTTCTTCTCATCAATGTTTTTTTGTGTGTTTTCTGCTGTTCTTTTCCCTCTAATCAACCCTTCAACTTGTCTTCACTCTCTTGTTTGTCTTCCTGCTAATCAATGTTTTTTTTATTTGTGTTTTTTAATTTTCTTCTTATCAATGTTTTTTTGTGTTTTCTGCTGTTCCTCTCTCTCTAATCAACCCTTCAATTTGTCTTCACTCTCTCATTTGTCTTCCCACTAATCAATGTTTTTTTTGTCTTCTTTGGTGTTTAATTTTCTTCTCATCAATGTTTTTTTATTTCTCTTTCCTGCTCTTTACTTTCCCCCTAATCAACCCTTCAACTTGTCTTCACTCTCTTGTTTGTCTTCCTGCTAATCAATGTTTTTATATTTGTCTTCTTTGCTGTTTAATTTTCCTCTCATCAATGTTGTTTTTGTCTTTTCTGTTGATCTTTTTCCCCTAATCAATCCTTCAACTTGTCTTCACTCTCCCGTTTGTCTTCCCACTGATCAATGTTTTTTATTTGTCTTCTTTGCTGCTTAATTTTCTTCTCATCAATGTTTCTTATTTTTCTTTCCTGTTCTTTACTTTCCCTCTAATCAACCCTTCCACTTGTCTTCCCACTGATCAATGTTTTTTTATTTGTCTTCTTTGATGTTTAATTTTCCTCTCATTAATGTTTTTTTTTGTCTTTTCTGCTGTTCTCCTCGCCCTAATCAACCCTTCCACTTGTCTTCACTCCCAATAGGACACAACCCCCTTTGCCAGTCCATTCTAATACAGGTTCCATGAAAAAGAATGATATATATTTTACTCTTTTATTTATAGTTTACATCACACTTGGATTAGCTATATATATATATATATAGATATATATATATATATATATATATAGATATATATATATATATATATATATATATATATATATATATATATATATATATATATATATATATATAGATACACTAGAGAGAGAGAGAGAGAGAGAGAGAGAGAGAGAGAGAGAGAGAGAGAGAGAGAGAGAGAGAGAGAGAGAGAGAATCTATTATGTGTCTGAGGGCATGTGTCTGTGGGTGTCATCCTGTGGGTCTGTGGCTGAGAGAGAGAGAGAGAGAGAGAGAGAGAGAGAGAGAGAGAGAGAGAGAGAGAGAGAGAGAGAGAGAGAGAGAGAGAGAGAGAGAGAGAGAGAGAGAGAGAGAGAGAGAGAATCTATTTATGTGTCTGGGGGGCATGTGTCTGTGGGGGTTGTAGACATACTGTGGGGGACATCCTGTGGGTCCTTTGGCTGAGAGAGAGAGAGAGAGAGAGAGAGAGAGAGAGAGAGAGAGAGAGAGAGAGAGAGAGAGAGAATCTATTATGTGTCTGAGGGCATGTGTCTGTGGGGGACATCCTGTGGGTCCTGTGGCTGAGAGAGAGAGAGAGAGAGAGAGAGAGAGAGAGAGAGAGAGAGAGAGAGAGAGAGAGTCTATATATTTGTCTGGGGGCATGTGTCTGTGGGGTTGTAGACATACTGTGGGGACATCCTGTGGTCCTGAGAGAGAGAGAGAGAGAGAGAGAGAGAGAGAGAGAGAGAGAGAGAGAGAGAGAGAGAGAGAGAGAGAGAGAATCTTTTTATGTGTCTGGGGGGCATGTGTCTGTGGGGGTTGTAGACATACTGTGGGGGACATCCTGTGGGTCCTGTGGCTGAGAGAGAGAGAGAGAGAGAGAGAGAGAGAGAGAGAGAGAGAGAGAGAGAGAGAGAGAGAGAGAGAGAGAGAGAATCTATTTATGTGTCTGAGGGGCATGTGTCTGTGGGGGTTGTAGACATACTGTGTGGGACATCCTGTGGGTCCTGTGGCAGAGAGAGAGAGAGAGAGAGAGAGAGAGAGAGAGAGAGAGAGAGAGAGAGAGAGAGAATATATACCTTACCATACCACACTTCATCCACTCCTTTCACTCTCTATCTCTGCATCATCTTAGCCAGTCCAAACTTTCAGAACACACTGCTAATCTTCTCCATCAGCGTGAGACCACACCCTCACACTCTACAGAATGAGGTATGAGTTGTGGTCTTGTTCTGAGGGAGGCAACAAGCAAACTGTGAATATGGACTGCCTGAGAGTGAGGAGGAATGGAGCAGAGAGGAGAAGAGAGGGGACAAGCTTAGAGTACTGACTGCCTGACCTGAATGCAAAACTACTGTGTGTGTGTGTGTGTGTGTGTGTGTGTGTGTGTCCCAGCCTTCACCTCACACCCAACACACAGCCACTGAGTTCTTGCAGTTGGTGTGGTGAGTCAGTATGTCTTGTGGTTAGTGGCTCCTTCTCTTCCTCTTCTCACTCACATGTTACTCAAGCATTGGGGCATGTACCACTGTTACTATAGGCAAAAATTACTCCTTCCTGCCTGAAACCATAAAGCAAATCATAGAACCACACAAGACTGGGCACCAAGGGAAGGATATTATTATTATTATTATTTCTAGTTCGTGTTTGTGAGCTTATATTCTTTCTTTATTCCTAGGAGAACATGGAGAAGCAGTGCGACAAGACTCAGACATGTTAGAAGAAGATGAAGAAGAAGAAGAAGAAGACGAAGAAAAAGATGATGATTTATTATTTATTACTATTTCAAGTTGATATTTGTGAGCCTTCTGTGGTGAAATGGGTGAGGCAGTCCAAGGATGGCAGCAGTGTGTGTGTGTGTGTGTGTGTGTGTGTGTGTGTGTGTGCCCTCACAAGCCACATCCTGGTGAGCCGAACACTTCCCTGAGGACTGAAGGTTTTGAGAAGAGAGACGAAGATTGAGCTCCTTCTCGAATGCCATCAGAGTCCCTAGGAAGTGTATTTGGGCATGCCAGGCTGTGGTGTGGGCATGAATACACTTCCCCTATCACCCGCTGCCTTGCCCACCTCCTCACATAACTCTCACAACCACCAGCTGTCAATGATTTCCCTCCCTTGGCACCCTGTCCACGGATAATCGATATAGTACCATGATATATAGCAATTATAATCCTCATACAAATATAATTCTTTGTTCTCTACGTCCTATACATAGCCGTTTCCTGCCCTAGGCCTCAGGAAAGTGGGAATTCTATGAGGGCACAAAATAACACAGACTGACTTAGCCCTCCACAGTGAAGGAAGAAGGGCCTGTGCTATATGGATGGGTTGCTATTAGTACCTGTAGATAGATAATGTAAATAATTCCACCATCACACACTCCAAATGGAAATCCTATGAGGGTACAAGATAACACAGACTGCTTTGGCCCTCCACACTGAAGAAAGAAAGGCCTATGCTCTATGGATAGGCTGCTATTAGTACTTGTAGATAAATGATATGAACAATTCTACAATCACACACTGCCTCACAATCACCAGCTCTCACTAATTCTACAATCACCCACTTGCTGCCTTGGGTGGTTCTATGATTTGCCTAATAGTTTCAAGCAGGACAGACTAATTTTTGCCTATAGTAACAGTGGTACACGCCCCAATGCTAGAGTAACATGTGAGTGAAAAGGGATGGAGGAGGAGTCACTAACAAGACACATATCGACTCACCACACCAACTGCAAGAACTCTGTGGCTGTGTGTTGGGTGTGACATGAAGGGTTGGGACACACACACACTAGTTTGGCAGTCAGTACTCTAAGCTTGTCTCCTTTCCTCTCCCCTCTGCTCAACTCCTCACTCTCAGGCAGTCCACATTCATTGTTTGTTTGTTGCCTTCCTCAGAACAAGACCACAACTCACACTTCATCCTGTAGAGTGTGAAGGTTGTGGCCTCAGGCTGATGAAGGAGACTAGCAGTGTGTTATGTAAGTGTGGACTGGCTAAGATGAAGATGTGGAGAGAGAGGATGGTAGTAGATGAAATGTGGCATAATGTACATAAATGGTTACTGAATGGCATAATACATTGGTACAAAATAGTTATGGAATGGGAGAGTGTGACCACCTAAATCACAGATGCCATATTGTTACCAAAAGACACGCACAAAAATTCTAACTGGCCCTGGTGCAATAGTGTTTTAGGTGTGCTTCAGGTATGGTTAAGATTTTGCAGCACCCAGAGCACACACACACACATAAAAAAAACCTATTGTATCAGTATTACTTTGAATTTAATGAAGCGTTTCTGGTGCAAATAAAACCTCTACTAGTATCAATGTGTTTCCTTCCTCCTTGGCCTTAGAACAGAGAAATCACATTGGAAACTGACACTTAAAATGACAAGTACCTGAAAGATGTGAGTTTAAAATTGCTGAGAAAAAATCATGCAAATAAAACCTCTACTAGACTGGCACTATACTCTCAAACTTTTAAATGGAATTGCTCTCCTAAGATGCCAAAACATTTTCTCTGAGTGAAATGGTGAATAGAGAGTGAACAGACCTTACACGGCACTCACTGACTACTGGCCCTCATCCCTCACTCCTGGCACCAGTTATCAAGCTTTTACATGGCACTCACTAACTACTGGCCCTCATCCCTCACTCCTGGCACCAGTTATCAAGCTTTTACACGGCACTCACTAACTACTGGCCCTCATCCCTCACTCCTGGCACCAGTTATCACGCTTTTACACGGCACTGCTCTCCCAAGATGCCAAAAGGTCACTCACCAGCAGACAAGAATCCACCCAAACAGCTTTATAGTGCAAGTCAACACCGATCTTCTTGACCACCACCAGACAGTTTCCTGGCTGGTGGTGAGGGTCTAGCATTCACAGTATCCCTCAGATGACATGCACACAACATACGCTAGACTCTTTAAAGGTCGTATTGGTATTTATTGACAGTTCGCAGCTGGTATGGCTTCCGTAATTCCATGTTTGGGACATAAGCCGCTATCTCTAAACTTAGGGCCGCATTGTAAGACATTTCGGCGCCCAAGAACACATATTTGACAAGGCTTTCGTAGGAGTAGTGGGCATTTCCAGGTGTAGTTTTAGGACCCTGGTGGTAGATTGACCCTTCTTCTGAACCGTGAACCTGAAGAAACACTCACTAGAACCTGACAGACCCCCTCTTTGACCTTTAGAAACAGCTGATGTGAGAAGCGACAGTGTCTTATAATACCGACCTAATTGTTTCGGGTTCTCAGTTCACAAGATTAAAAAGCCTCTCATAGTAGAAGTTCCTGGGCTTATCATGGGCCGTTTTGTGATGGTGGTGATAGTTTTACATGACCTATGTGCCCTGAACTAGAGTATCACCCATGAAAACCTGGTTAACCTTCTTTGTGGCCTTGGGAAATAGTCGTAATGGGAGCCTGATGTGCCTGTTTAAAAAGTTCCTGGGATTTCCATGGACTGTTTTGTTATGCTGGTGATAGTTGTACAAAACCTCTGCACCCTGAACCGGAGTATCACCCATGAAAACCTGGTTAACCTTCTTTGTGGCCTTGGGAAATAGTCGTAATGGGAGCCTGATGTGCCTGTTTAAAAAGTTCCTGGGATTTCCATGGACTGTTTTGTGATGGTGGTGATAGTTTTACATGACCTATGTGCCCTGAACCGGAGTATCACCCATGAAAACCTGGTTAACCTTCTCCGTGGCCTTGGGAAATAGTCAAAATGGGAGCCTGATGTGCCTGTTTAACCCGGTAGCAGCGATGGGCCAAATTTGTGCCATGATAAAGACCCCCCAAAATAGATGATGCATAAACTGATAACAAATACGTTGATACATATTATGAAATGGTTTCCGTGAGTGATGATTTTTCTCATTTTTCTCGCTTAGAGGGACCTTTAAGAAACATAGTCCCCGCAGCTACCGGGTTAAAAAGCCTCTCGTAGAAGTTCCTGGGATTTCCTCCATGGACTGTTTTGTGATGCTGGTGATAGTTTTACACAACCTCTGCACCTGAACTGAAAAACCATCCACGAAAACCTGCTTAATCTTTTCTGTGGCCTTGGAAAATAGTCGTAATGGGAACCCGATACGTTTTAAAATAAGAACCCACGTAATCAGAAGTCAGGTTTTCAGGGAGTTGTATAAAGTGATATAAAAAACCCAGCAAAACTACCTTGGAAATTAGTCGTAATGGGAGCCTGATATGTTTAAAAATATAAATCTACGTAGTCAGAAGTCAGGTTTTCACGTTGTATAAAGCGATATAAAAAAACAGCAAAACTACCTCACCACGCCTTGAAAAATGAACCAGAGTAGATGAACATCAGCCACTTGTGTCAACGAAAACCAATACAACCTTTAAATACTCAGGCCACAGAAATGCAAGAAAATACAATACCTGGATATCATACACCAAAACAGGGTTAGATAGACTCAATATACTATTACTACTACTACTATCCTATATAACACAGCAATAATAATCTCCATAAAAATATATAATTCTTTGTTCTCTACCTCCCACATCAAGCTATTTCCCACCCAAGGCCTCGGGGAAGTGGGAATACAATTTTGGGGCACGAGATAACACAGACACAGGCCTTGGATGGTGCTCATAGATGCCTCCACACTTAGAACGGAAGAAAAACTGAAGGATATGAGTTGAAAATTGCCTGATTATAATTGTGCAAATAAAACATCTACTAGTATCAATGGGTATCCTTGTTCCCTGGCCTTAGAGCAGAGAAGCCACAAGGGAAACTGTCACTTAAGATAGAAAAACAACTGAAGGAAGTGAGTTAACAATTGGCTGCATATAATTGTGCAAATAAAACCTCTACTAGTATCAATGGGTATCCTTGTTCCTTGGCCTTAGAGCAGAGAAGCCACAAGGGAAACTGTCACTTAAGATAGAAAAACAATTGAAGGAAGTGAGCTGAAAATTGCCTGATTATTATTGTGCAAATAAAGCCTCTACTAGACAATGGGTATTCTTGCTTTCCTTGGCCTTAGAGCAGAGAAGTCACTAGGGAAACTGTCCCTTAAGATAGAAAAACAATTGAAGGATGTGAGTTGAAAATTGCCTGATTATAATTGTGCAAATAAAGCCTCTACTAGTATCAATGGGTATCCTTGTTCCTTGGCCTTAGAACAGAGAAGCCACTGGGAAAACTGTCACTTAAGATGGAAAATGCTTGAAAGATGTGAGTTAAGAATTGCCGAGAAATAATTGTGCAAATAAAGCCTCTACTAGACAATGGATTTCCTTGTGTTCCTCGGCCTTAGAACAGAGAAGTCACAAGGAAACACTGTCACTTAGAATGGGAAAAAAACCCGAAAGACATGAGTTAAGAATTGACTGTATATAATTGTGCAAATAAAACCTCTACTAGACAGTGGGTATTCTTGCTTTCCCTGGCCTCAGAACAGGGAAGCCACAAGGAAAACTGTCACTTTTAACCCTTTCATTGCTAAACGCTCGCAGCAAGCATAGCGTCATTTGCTGATGGTGCTAAACGCTTGCTGCGACCTCCAACCGCACTTGAATTTCCCGCATATGAGTGTGTTCCTATAATATTTTATGAGCCTCTTCTCACCACACAGGATTGCTGACTCAAGTGGGTTTTCCACTAAATTTGGTGGAAAATCACATCAGCTTTGCGCGACAAATTTACGGACGAGTAACTGGCGGATGCTCTTGTCCAATATAGCGAGATTATTGCACAGCTTCGTCTATTACCCGATTGATTTTTTAACAAATGGTTGTAAATTTTGCAGTTGGTAATTCCAGCACTACATCAAGAAAAGGACTCTCAGTTCCCTCCAAATGGCTGGCCGCAGTGTACAGACAGACATGAAGTGCTCACAGACAACCCCCATAAACGTGCCTGTTTGTTTGGAGGAGAGGCGTTGCTTGCCCGCTTGGATGTATGAACCTTTGAGTGAGAGCGAGTGCAGTGAAACAGACGAAAATGCGACTGATTCCTAGGAAAAGGTTATTTCAGCCCCTCGTGAACCACGCATTAGCAACAAGTCACGTGAAAACCAAACTCCCTGCTGACTTGGCTGAAATTGTATATGTGAAACATGAGCCTGAAGAAAGTAGTGACAGTGAAGAAGTGAAACGTGTGGTAGGCGCCGGACCTAAGAGACACCCAGAAGTGAAGGGTGCTAGCTAAAGGCGTGCACCTTCCTCAAAAGTCTTCAAACTCAAAAGAAACTTCGTACACTGCAACAAGTATCACAGTATCTTGACATCAAGAGTAGCAGTTGCACAAGAGATGAAGATGACCCTGACAGTGATATATCTGGTGTCGATCCTCTGATGGAAGATCTGATTTTGTCAGACGTAGAAAGTGAGTGTGGCGTGGTGGCCAAGCGTGAACGGGCGGGGGACAAAGCGCGTGACCTTGAACCACAGCCTGGGCCATCCCAGCGTTCTGACTCATGACATCCTTTGTCCACTGCTTCTCTTCCCTCGACTTCACACCTCACGGCTGCAGAACGCGCCTTCTCACGCAAGAAAACACGTAGTGAGGTGCCACCATTGTCAGGACATGGTGAACCCATTGTTGATATGCCAGCAACACCTATATATATTTTTTTTAACGTTTTGGCCTATTGTGCCGGTAGGCTTCTTCCCGGTGGGGCCTGATGGTCGGCCCAACCCGTTCTGGCGCAGGCGAGTGTTTATAGTGGCGCCATCTTGCATTGGCTCATGCTGCCCTCCCTGAGCTCATCTTTAATCCTAGAATCTAGAGTCCGGGTTGATAGGTGGTCTTCTGCACAGCATGTGGGTAGTTTTAAGCCACTCAGTGGTGGCTGAAAAATCCCAGCTTGGTGGCACCGGTCGGGGATTGAACTCGCGTCCTCCTGAATGCGGGGCCGTCTCGCTATCCGTTCAGCCACCGCCTCCCCCAAAAAGGACATGTGACTGGAAAGATAGTGTAAATTTTGTTCCTGTCCAGTATATGTTTGACTCCACATCTGCAGGTCCATCTGATGCTGGCAAAATTACAGAAGACAGTACATATTTGGACTACTTTCTTCTTTTCTTTGATGATAAGCTAATGGATTTCATAGTGACACAGACAAACTTGCAGTACAAATATTACGTGGAAAATCATGGCATGTCTCCTGGCTCAAGGTTGTAAAGATGGAAGGATACAGACAAACGAGAAATGTTTGTCTTCTTTGCTCTAATTATCTTCATGCCTCAGGTAGCACTAAAAGACGTTGTTGATTACTGGAAGAAAGACTCACTCACCCGTGTTGCAGCTTTTGGCAAATATATGTCCAGAGATAGGTTCTTTATTTTACTCAGAATGCTGCACTTCTATGACAAAAGAGTTGCAAGTGACACAAAGGACAGCCTGATGAAAATAAGGTCAATAGTTGATCATTTCAGGAGTAAGTTTTCCACCCTATTTTCCCCTCAACAAAACCTTGTCATTGACGAATCCCTTATCCTGTTCAGAGGCCGCTTAGCCTTCAAGCAGTACATCAAAACAAAGAGACACAGGTCTGGAATAAAATTATTCTTCCTCTGCGACTGTGACTCTGGAGCGATTCTGGACTTCATAGTCTATACTGGCGCTTCCTTGGACATTCCTGCTGTCAAGAAAGGTGACCCATTAGGAAAAGTCAGCAGCAATTGTTTTGCAGTTGATGCAAAAGTGCCTCAACAAGGGTCACATTTTGTATACTGATTGCTGGTACACAAGCCCCATTTATCCATGTACCTGCACTCCAAGAACACTGGATCTTGTGGAACAGTTATGCCCAATAGAAAAGGTATGCCAAAATTTGAAGAGAAGCAGCCAAGAGGAACAGTTCAGAGAAAAGAGGCAAACAACATCCTTGCAATCAGCGTTCAGTGGATATGCTGTCAACTCTGTGTAAAGGAAAACTGGTAAACAGTGGAAAGAAAGACCATAAAACACATGAAGCTATCAAGAAACCAGACATGAACCTAGAATATTTAACATCACGTGTCTTGTTGACAAGGCAGACATGATGATGGCCAACATGGAAACTGAGGAAAAGTTGTACTTGGTATAAAAAGCTATTCTTCCACATCATGGACATGGCAATTCTGAACAGCTATAACTGCTACTTGCTGAAGAACTTTGCTCATCCAGCAATGAAGGAATTCACACATGATTTGGTACATCAGCTACTGGAAAGGTATGCCGCAGTTCCCCAAGAGCAAGGTAAGTACCTATGCTGCCCTGGTCGACCCACCTGAGAGGCTGCTACATGCTGAAGCGCTTTCAAAACACTATTCTGAGAGAATGGAAATGGAAAGAGCAGTAGCTAAGAGGAAATCAGAGTCCAAGTACTGCGGAGTGTGTTCCTCAACGACACGTAGGGAGAGGCAGAAGAAGAAGACGTCATACTGGTGCCCGCAATGTAAAGTCCCGCTGTGGCTCGGAACGTGTTTCCAGGAATATCTCACCTTGAAGAAGTACTAAAGAAATGTGCGTATGTAATGTATATAGTGTAAATACCTGCATGAAAAAATAGAAAATAAGGGCACATTATTTTAGTCAAACTGAATGAAAAATAAGAACAAATTGAGTGGAAATAATGGAGAAGCAATGTGCAGAAGGGCGGGAGACCAGACCACACTGGGGGAGGAGAGTGAGCCAGGAAGAGGCTGTGTACCATCTGATGAAATATTGAGTACAATAAATATATTTGTAATTATCTGCTCTTCCTCTTTTATAATTGTGTTTTGGAACAACAGCCGTGATGCTTTGAGATCTAGCGTGCAAACAGTGGTCGAGTCGCTGAAGTGGCCTTGGGTACAATGTCACCACCGTGTAATTTGCCACAGTGTAATTCGCCACTGCATAATTTTTCATGCGTGATTCATTGTAAAAGTATGCAGTTTTATTATTTTTTCCTTCGTCTTTACATCGCTATGCATTGATTCTTATCACAAAATGTATTTTTTTGAGATCTGATAGCAGGAAAAAGCTCAACAGTGCAACAAGACTCTACACAGCACTATGAAATAATATAACAGCATACAAAACTGAATCTTATAGGTCTGGGCCTCCTCTTTCCAATGGTGTTTTTGTTTTTAGCTGTGATGAACATTTTTTGAGATATAGCGGTTAAAAGACTCCACCGTTGGGCTGTCCGAGTGCGCCGGGGGGATCATCGCGTCCCGCACCACGCGCAATGAAAGGGTTAAGATGGCCAATACTTGAAAGATAAGACTTCAGAATTGCTGAGGAAAGGAGAAGAAGAAAAAGAAGAAGAAGAAGAAGGAAGAGGAGTAGAAGAAAAATAAGAACACAAGAAGAACAAGAAGAAGATGAAGGCAAATCCAAGAACAAGAACAAAAGAAGAAAAAAAGAAAAGAGAAGAAGCAGAAGAAGAAACAAAACCTTTACTGGTCACTGTGCGTCCTTGGTCCTTGGGTGTTGTGTTGTGTTGTGCGAGATTACAGCTTGGAGGTTATGGGGTAGGCCATCTCCCGCCAGTCCTGCGAGCGACTCATGGCCCCCGGAGCAGTGAACATGGCGGCCTTCATGTGCTGGTACACCTAAGGGCAAAAAACATACGTACAGAGTAAATGAAATGACGCAAAAGATAAATAAATAAGGAAAAAAGTGAAAAAAGAAGAAAAAAAAAAGGCAAGTATAAAATAGAAAGAAAATGAAGTGTGTGGTATGCCATTGTCTCACCTCACAAAAGAAGGGTCACACTACCACCAGGGTCATGAAACTACCCCTGGAAATGCCCACAACTCCTATGAAAGCCTTGTCAAATGTGTGTGTTGGGTGCCAAAATGCTCAAGACGCTTCTATCTCTCACGTCAACTCATTTCAAAGGCCAAATGGGAGGTCAACCAGGTTCTCATGAGTGTTTCCTTAGGTTCATGGTACAGAGGAAGGGTCAGACTACCACCAGGGTCATAAAACTACCCCTGGAAATGCCTGAAACTCCTATGAAAGCCTTGTCAAATATAGGTGTGCTTGAGTGCCAAAATGTTTAAGAATATGACCCTCAGACGCTTCTATCTCTCACGTTAACTAACTTCAAAGGTCAAATGGGAGGTCAATCGAGTTCTTATGAGTGTTTCCTTAGGTTCATGGTACAGAGGAAGGGTCAGACTACCACCAGGGTCATAAAACTACCCCTGGAAATGCCTGAAACTCCTATGAAAGCCTTGTTAAATGTGTGTGTGTGTGTGTGTGTGTGTGTGTGTGTGTGTGTGTGTGTTGGGTGTTGAAAGGCTTGGGAATATAACACTTAGGAACATGGAAATTATATATATACCAAAAAAAATTAATGTGGCTTCAAGAATGCAAGTAAATTAAAAATATAATAAAAAATAAAATAAAAAAGTGAAAAGAAAACCAAAGAACAAGAAAAAATAATAAAAAGCAAAACATTAAAGTAAAATAAGACAGAAAGACAAAATGAAAGAAAAACATAAATAAAGTAAAATAAGAAAATAAAGTGAAAGAAAAGGAAAAAAAAAGTGAAAAGAAAACCAAAAAAGTAAAATAAGAAAAGAAAGTGAAAAAATGGGAAGCAGAAAAAATAAAATAAAGCAAGAAAAGTGAAAAAAGTCATCATCATCATTTCCTGGCCACCTGCCCCTAGGAGCTCCCACCAGGGGATGGCCACGGCAGAAGAGCTTCCAACTTTCTCTATCCAGACACTCCCTCCTTGCCTGCTCAAAGTTTCTCAAGGATCTTTCCCCCCTCTCCCTAACGTACTCTTGCACCCTATCCCTCCATTTCACTGGAGGTCGTCCTCTAGCATTCCCTCCCTCTATCTCACTCACGTACACCCTTCTGGTCATCTTACTCTCCTCCATTCACTCCATGCATATGTGAGGGTTGGTACTATTATTGTATTTCAAATCCCTCTTTACCTCCATTCTCACACTTCTGCCATTCATGATTCGTCCCAAAGACCCTACCACCCTTCTCCCTTGCAATGCCCTTTCTCTTATCTCTCCCTCCATACCACCATGCTTACACATAACTGATCCAAGGTACTTAAACTCATTGACCTCCTCTATTTCTTCACCATTCAGAATTATTTTGCATTCTTTTTCACATTCAATTCCCACTCTCTATGGGCATACAAAACCTACAACCTCACTTCTACTTCGCTCACAAACCATCACTTCACTTTTGTTGACATTTACTTTCAGCTTTCTCCTGTTACAGACACTATCAAAAACACTGACCAAATTTTGTGGGTCACTTTCATTTTCTGCAATGAGCACCGTGTCATCAGCAAACAGTATCGAATTCAGCACCCACTTCCTACCCTCATCGAACAGTCTTACTCCAACTTCTCCAACTTTGCCCTTCATTTCTCTCATAACACCATCCATATAAATATTGAATAACCAAGGTGACATGACGCACCCTTGTCTTAAGCCCACTTTTATCTCAAAATGTTCACTTGTTTCTCCAGTAATCTTGACACATGCAGATGCATCCTCATAGAAAGACTTTATTGCACTAAGCAGTTTTCCTCCCACACCATAAATCTTTAAAACATCCCACAATGCAATCCAATCCACTCTGTCATAAGCTTTTTCAAGTGAAAGAATGGGAAACAGAAAAAGAAAGTAAAGCAAAAAGTAAAGGAATGGGAAACAGAAAAAGAGAAAAAAAGTGAAAAAATGGGAAACAGAAAAAGAAAAAAAGTGAAGGAATGGGAAACAGAAAAAGAAAGTAAACCAATAAGTGAAGGAATGGGAAACAGGAAAAGAGAAAAAAAGTGAAGGAATGGGAAACAGAAAAAGAGAAAAAAAGTGAAAAAATGGGAAACAGAAAAAGAAAGTAAAGCAAAAAGTGAAGGAATGGGAAACAGAAAAAGAGAAAAAAAAAGTGAAAATATGGGAAGCAGAAAAAAAGAAAATGAAGCAAATAAAAATAAGAATAAAAATTAGAAGCAATGATAAGAGAAAGCTGAATAAGAAAAAGTAAAGTAAGAAAAAGTATAGAAAAGAAACAACAGCATAAAATAAGAACAAAAAATAAAGCAAACAATAGAGCACACACACACACACACACACACACACACACACACACACACACACACACACACACACAAACAAAAAAAACCCACAGAAAAAGAAGAAGAAAAAATCAATAAACTCGCTGGTGTGTCGGGCGCGGTCGTGGTCTCACCTTGCCGTCCGCGTTCCCCAGCACGGAGCGGAGGAAGAAGTCCGGCGGGGCGAAGGAGTCCACCAGCGCCACGGCATCCGGCAGCAGCTCCCCGCACAGCCGCCGCACGTGTTGCTGCACCGCCGTGATGAAGCCGCCGTCCACCACCAGGCCGCCTGCAGCACCGCCACAGAGGGTTACTTGGTGTGGGGAATTATTTTTAAGCTTTCAAGAGGAGCAAAGGAGAACAAGTACAAGGATGAAGAGCTTTTAAAGAGGTGGAGGAAGGAAGGAGGAGGAGGAAGAAGGATGAGCTTTTAAAGGTGGAGGAAGGAAGGAGGAAGAGCTTGCAAGACAGTGTTCTTAACCAGGGGTGTTGGCATCCCCAGGGGGTGGGAGTTCGGTTCCTAGGGGGTGTGAGGATGCCTATGAAAAATTATAGCAAAATTTATTTTTATATATGCGTTATTTTTTCTGAAAAAAAAAAAAAAAAAAAAAAAAAAATGCTATAGCAGTGTTCTGAGGTAGAGATACAGCTGATTTCCTAATGAAGTGACAACATCGCCAACAGACTTGAGTACAGGATGCCCGTATGTGGTACAGAGGGACGAGGCAGGGACCCGTATAGGACACGTAGGTGATACGGAGGGGGAGGGTTATGGTCACGCCTCAGACCACACCACCCTGCCGCACCACCAACACACAGGCCTGGCTTGAGTGAGTTATGGCTCCCTGTTTTAATAACTTTCTTACTGATACAAAGAGGGTGCAGGGTTGCTTGTGTATCATTTCTGATTTTGTTTTCTTCACACATATGCAAATCTTGTTACATAGATCATTACCGTGGCAGTGTGGTCATTACAACACTTCACTGTGATGGCTACGAATGTACTGATTAAAACAACGTATTTCAGTTTTTCCATCACATATTTTGGTGACAATTCATAAAAAAATAAAACACACCTCTTCATGTGCATATGTTTCTCATTTCCCAGATTTGTCCGCAGTGTGACGAAGAAACAAAAGTGTAATGACGACTATGTAATGACGGCTATATAATATTGTGACATTAAGAGCCACAAGAGCTAGGTTTGATCGTGTTGGCACATTGCCGACACACAGATTTTCCCCAACAGAGAAACCTTTACTGCGTGGTTCTTATCAAGCTGCATACCAGATTGCTAAGTCAAAGAAACCCCATACAAGAGGTGAGGCATTGATCAAGCCGTTGAAATGGCAAAGCTTGTTCTCGGCAAGGAAGTTGACAAAACCCCAAACAGTTACTATAGGTCTTGACTTAGAAAATTCATATATGCTTCCTTACTAATGAGACTTTCCATACAACAAAGTGAGGTCATTCTTTGTTGATTTATACCATGAGGTGCTGGTTATCATGTGTTTGAAGATACCCTAAACTTAACCCGTAAAGCGTCAGAGATGTAAGAGATACGTCGGACACTCTCAGACATTCGAGTGTCGGAGACGTAAGAGATCCGTCGTCCTCCTCCTCCTTTTCCTGATGAATTACATCCTCAAAAAGTCTCCGTACACTGCTCTCACACATGACACACACACTACATGCTGCCTCCTTGACCCTGATAACATGAATATCGTCTTATTTTCCTTTTACAGTAAACCCTCGATATAACGGACTAATTGGGGGAGCTTAGTCTGTTAATACTGAAAGTCAGTTATACGCGGCGAAAATAAAAAAAACGTAGAATAATACCGATGATCTTAATAAACGTAGGTATATATTTTTTTTTATTGTGTATGTTGTCTGCACGTTGTCTATATAGCCACACTTGGCGATGGACTGCGGGGCACTGAGGCCGCCAGGTTGGCAGTGGGGTCCTGTGGTGGTGCCGTATTGTTACAGGCATAGGTAATATTGCGCCAATCTCTCACAGGTAGATGATTTTTTTTTTGGTAGTTTTCAGGGTGCTAAGAAATAATCTGATAACTGTTTCTGTCACAAATCATTAAATGTTTGACTTTTCAATGCCTGTTATACACCCGCCTCAAACTGCAGCTGCGTCGCATAATAATTCTCAGAGGGAGATGTTTAACTTGCTTACAGTTTCCACATTTCACTCACCACTCACAAGGATCACAAGTGGACAAACTAGAATAAAACCAGGCAAATTAATGTTTTTTCCTGCTGTGTATCCCCTAGTGTGCATTCGTGGTGGACAGCAGTGACTTATTTCTGCCAGGAGGTATTTCTTGTACCAACGGCTGGCGAACTGGACCAAGCACGCCGCCGCCCTGTACCCGTCCCATGCTGTGTGTTTCCATGCCCCACACCGAGTGCCAAATAAATTTAAACCAACCAAACCTAACCTAACCTAACCTACCTAACTGGGGGGCTTAGCCCCCTCGACCCCCATAACCTGTGTCAGTACTGACACTAACAAACACTTGGTCATTTTCCATTACATATACGTCCTGGCTTGATGCATAAGACTTTCTTGTGGTATAAATACGTTCTTTATTTGAATGGAAACCATGAGGAGGAAAATATTTCATCAGGTGGGCTAAAAACGACTACAGAAACTGAAGGATGGGACAACAGATACAGGGAGGAGGGCGAGGCGGCCAGCAGACGCTGTTACAGTTACTGGGAGTGGGTGCTCCATTATTTTTGTGGCAGCTGCCTTATGGCGCTTTGACCCCGCTAATATGAACACATTCTAATTTCCATTACTTACTCTCCCCATTTCTAGTGTGTTTTGGTGCATGTTGTGTTGTGGTTGTGAATCCTTGTACCATATGAATTATGATGTGCCTTTCGTTTTGTCGAGTGGAAAACAAATACATATTATTAAAAATATTCACACTCAGAAAGGCAACACTCACAGAGTATCCGGTGTCTGCCGTCAGTTTGATTTTTAGACACAAACACTCTCTCTCTCTCTCTCTCTCTCTCTCTCTCTCTCACACACACACACACACACACACACACACAAACACATTCTCCACCCGCACAAAAACAATTATGCAAAACCAGTCACATGGAAAAGGGCTTTTTTCGTGAGTGTATAATTTCTTGAAGCTAAAATATGACATGCTGTTTTCCTCTCAACACAGTAAGGATGTTATGGATGTCCCCAACTCATTGCTCCAAGTGTCAGAAAAAGAGGAAGCAAAAAAACTCTATATATAAGGTTTCACTAAGCCGCTAACTCTAGTGCGGAATATCTTGTGAGCCATAACACCACTTCCAGTCAGTTCTGGGCACAATGACTGTCATTTCCATTCCTTTCACAAGGATCACAAGCGGACAAACTAGAACAAAACCAGGCAAATTAATGTTTTTTCCTGCTGTGTATCCCCTAGTGTGCATTCGTGGTGGACAGCAGTGACTTATTTCTACCAGGAGGTATTTCTTGTACCAACGGCTGGCGAACTGGACCAAGCACACTGCCGCCCTGTACCCGTTCCATGCTTCGTGTTTCCATGCCCCACACCAAGTGCCAAATAAATTTAAACCAACCAAACCTAACCTAACCTAACCGGCACTGGTGTAACCACAAGGCGTCATATTTGCCGACGTTTTACGGGTTAACCTAACCTAACAAAACCCCAAACAGTTACTATAGGTCTTCACTCAGAAAATTCATATATACTTCCTTACTAATGAGACTTTCTACACAACAAAGTGAGGCCATTCTTTGTTGATTTATGCTACAAGATGCTGGCTGTCATGTGTGTTTGAAGATACCCTAAACTTATATACTTCCTTACTAATGAGACTTTCTACACAACAAAGTGCTACAAGATGCTGGCTGTCATGTGTGTTTGAAGATACCCTAAACTTAACCTAACCTAACCTAGCAAAACCCCAAACAGTTACTATAGGTCTTGACTCAGAAAATTCATATATACTTCCTTACTGATGAGACTTTCTATATAACAAAGTGAGGCCATTCTTTGTTGCTTTATGCTACAAGATGTTGGCTGCCATATGTTTGAAGATGCCCTAAACCTAACCCAGCGAAACTCGAAACAATTACCAAACATCAGGCCTCAGAAAATTCATAAATGCTTCCTTACTGTTACTAATGAGACTTCCTATACAATAAAGTGAGGTCATTCTTTGTTGATTTATACCAAAAGTTCCTGGCTATCATGTATTTGAAGATACCCTTAACTTAACCTAACCTAACAAAACCCCAAACAACCGTGGTCTTGACTCAGAAAAATCATATATGCTTCTTTGCTAATGAGACTTTCTACTAGTCAAAGGGTTTCCTTGTCCTACTATAACACCATGCTGCCTCTGGGCCCAGCAAGCACCAACCTTCCGTGAGCGGCGTCATGTGTCTCTCCAGCTGTGTGAGGCCGTACAGCGCACACAGGCGGTACAGGACGGGCTGCAGGCTGTTCGGTGCGGCCTGAATGTGCTCCTCAAACCACATCAACACCACTTGCTGCAATACACACACTCATCAGCACTATTATCACCATATGGCAGACACTATAAAAAATATTCGCCTGCTGGGGTCGCTCAAGAGACCCCTCAAGACTGTCTAAACTTAACCTAACCTTCCTTACTAATGACACTTTCTACACAACAAAGTGAGGCCATTCTTTGTTGATTTATACCATAAGTTCCTGCCTATCATGTGTCTGAAGATATCCTAAACTTAACCTAACCTAACCTAACAAAGCCCTAAACAGTTAGATACTATAGGTCTTGACTCAGAAAATTCATATATAATTCCTTACTAATGAGACTTTCTGTACAACAAAGTGAGGTCATTCTTTGTTGATTTATACCATAAGTTCCTGCCTATCATGTGTCTGAAGACATCCTAAACTTAACCTAACCTAACAAAGCCCTAAACAGTTAGATACTATAGGTCTTGACTCAGAAAATTCATATATAATTCCTTACTAATGAGACTTTCTGTACAACAAAGTGAGGTCATTCTTTGTTGATTTATACCATAAGTTCCTGCCTATCATGTGTCTGAAGATATCCTAAACTTAACCTAACCTCCTAACAAAGCTCCAAACAGTTAGATACTATAGGTCTTGACTCAGAAAATTCATATATAATTCCTTACTAATGAGACTTTCTGTACAACAAAGTGAGGCCATTCTTTGTTGATTTATACCATAAGGTGCTGGCTGTCATGTGTTTGAAGATACCATAAACTTAACCTAACCTAACAAAACCCCAATTCAAATATGAGTAATAGGACTTTCTATACAACAAAGTGAGGCCATTCTTTGTTGATTTATACCATAAGGTGCTGGCTGTCATGTGTTTGAAGATACCATAAACTTAACCTAACCTAACAAAACCCCAATTCAAATATGAGTAATAGGACTTTCTATACAACAAAGTGAGGCCATTCTTTGTTGATTTATACTGTAAGTTCCTGGTTATCATGTGTTTGAAGATACCCTAAACCTAACCTAACCTAACCTAACAAAACCCCAATTCAAATATGATTCCTTAGTAATGAGACTTTCTATACAACAAAGTGAGGCCATTCTTTGTTGATTTATACCATATGTTCCTGGCTATTATGTGTTTGAAGATACCCTAAACTTAACCTAACAAACCCCAAACAGTTACTATAGGTCTTGACTCAGAAAATTCATATACAGGTAACTTTCGATTTATGCGAGTTTGGTTTATGCGTTTTTTAAATATCGCGGGGTCCAAAATCCAAAAAAATGTTTAATTTACACGTTTTTTTCCACTTAAACGCGATATTTTATGGAGTGGCCACCATATGTCGCACACAACTGGACTCACACAGTGCAGTGGCCACACAGCAGAGCTCAGTTCTTCCCGCGCGCTACTTGAACAAAAATACAGTACCCACGCTGCCACGCTACTCAACAATAGGGGTGGGCAGGTACTGGTACCAGTACCGGTACTAACAGTACCAGCTATACGGTACGGTACCGGTACCAGACTGCTCGGTACCGGTACCAATACTAGCCAGTCGCTCATGGTGTCCCTCATCTCTTCCTCACACGAGTGAGGCTGAGATTGAGTGCCCGAGTGGATATCTCAGTGATATGGATATTCTCTCTCTCTCTCTCTCTCTCTCTCTCTCTCTCTCTCTTGAGCAACAGACAACAAAGAGTAGTGATCGACGGATTTAACTCAGAGTGGGCGCCTGTCACTAGTGGCGTCCCTCAGGGCTCGGTCCTTGGCCCAGTGCTCTTCATTATTTACATCAACGACGTGGATGTTGGACTCAATAACCGCATTAGTAAATTTGCAGACGACACAAAGATTGGCAACTCGGTTCTCACTGATTTAAGACAGGCAAAGCCTCCAAGAGGATTTGCACAAAATTTCAGCTTGGTCGGATAGATGGGAGATGCCCTTTAACGTAGACAAGTGCCAGGTCCTTCAAGTTGGAACGAGGAATAAGAAGTTCGAATACGAAATGCGCGGCGTTAAACTCAAAAGCGTTCAATGCGTCAAAGACTTGGGGGTCAAAATCGCGTCAAACCTCAAATTCTCACAGCAATGCATCGATGCAGCAAATAAGCGAACAGAATGTTGGGCTTCATTAAAGAAACTTTTATTTAAGAATAAAGATGTAATACTCCCGCTCTACAACAGTTTAGTGAGACCCCACTTGGAATATGCGGTACAGTTTTGGTCTCCCCACCATGCAAAGGATATTGCTAAATTAGAAGGTGTTCAGCGTCGGGCAACGAAATGATCCTTCCTTATGCGCAACAAATCCTACGAAGAAAGGCTTTCTACCCTTAACATGTTCTCTCTTGAGAAACGCCTCCGAGGAAAACTGATCGAATGTTTTAAAATACTTAATGGTTTCACGAATGTAGACAGATCAACATTGTTTATGATCGATGACACTTTGCGCACGAGGAACAATGGCGTAAAACTCAGATGTAGACAAGTAAATTCAGACTGCACTAAATTTTTCTTCACCAACGTTGTAGTGCGAGAATGGAATAAGCTTCCACCGTCAGTGGTCCAGTGTAACACGATTGACTCCTTCAAAAATAAGCTCGACCGTCACTTCCTTCAACTTAATATCAACTAGAGTAGAAATGCAACGTTTTGGAGTCTTCTGATTAATGTAAAATCACTTAGGTTTAAGGACAGACCACCAAGTCTGGACCATGGGGTCTGTGTGGTCTGATTTTCTATGTAAATCTCTCTCTCTCTCTCTCTCTCTCTCTCTCTCTCTCTCTCTCTCTCTCTCTCTCTCTCTCTCTCTCTCTCTCTCTCCACTGAATGAAGTGAATATTTATTTTTCGACACAAACCTACCTCTTGTTTGATTTACATTGTTTTTGATTTACGCGACCTCTTCAAGGACGCAATACTCGCGTAAATCGAGAGTTACCTGTATAATTCCTTACTAATGAGACTTTCTATACAACAAAGTGAGGTCATTCTTTGTTGATTTATACCATGAGGTGCTGGCTATCATGTGTTTGAAGATACCCTGAGCCTAACCTAACCTAACTTAACCAGCGCCATAGCCAGCACCTTAAACACCGTCAACACAGCGGGGACGGACAACCCACCTTGACGTAGGCCAGGGACAGCGTGTGGGCGAGGTGGACCTGTGTGTTGTTGCGCACCGTGAACTGGTCCAGGCCGGCGGCGAGCTGGGCGCTGAGCTCGGCACTCGTCCTGCGGCACAACCAACACACCAGCCACTGCAAGGCCTGGCGGCACACACCCACCAGCTCTGAGGAGGAGGAGGAGGAGGAGAAAAAAAGTAAACAGATAGAAAGAAAAAGGAAAGGGAAGTTTGAGAAAGGGATAGACAGAAAGCAAATGAGGAGGAGGAGGAGGAGGAGGAGGAGAAAAGAACAAGTAAACAGAGAGATAGAAAGTAAAAAAGAGAAAAATCAGGAAATTCAAGAAAGAGAAAGACAGAAAGAGAAGAAGGAGGAGGAGGAGGAAGAGGAGGAGGAGAAAGAAGAGTAAGGGTTAAGCTTCACTGACTCTCTCCATCAAATCCTCATTCATACACAGACACATAACACATACATACATAGACACATAACACATTCATACATAGACACAACACATTCATACATAGGAAAAATATATATAAGAAAAACCTCCATACATTATTATCATCATTATAAGAGGCAGATCAGGTAGAGAGGGAGGAGGAGGAGGAGGAGGAGAAAGGGTTATGCTCCATCAACTCTCTCCATCAAATCCTTTCTTCCTTTCCTTCTGTCTACCTTCCTTCCTTCCCTCATTCATTCACTCTTTCTTTGTTTCATTTTTACTCTTCATTTCCTTCCTGTTCCCTCCTTCCATCTTGTTTCTCTATTCTTCCTTCCTTTCTGTCAACCATCTTCCTCCTTTCTTTCATCATCTTCTTACTGTTTCATCCTTCCATCTGTTTTTCCTCCTCTTCCTTCCTTTCTTCTCTCTCTCACACCCACACACCCACACACACACACACACACCCTCATTCCTAGTGCCGTCATTTATCGGCGAGGCGGTCCAGGCGAGAGACAGGATGTGGTCGGCGTTTTGCATGTAGTCAATCGTATGCATGGGGAAGAGAGTGGCTGCGGCGTCCCCTCCTCGGGCCGCCCACACCCCCAGCAGCCAGTTACTCGTCTGCTGCAGGAGGATGTTGTTGTCCCCCTCGTAGGTACAGTTGGCATCATTGTCGTCGCGCATGTAGCTGAACCCGCTGCCTGTGTGAGGGGGTGGGGGGTTGGTTTAGGGTATGGTTAATGTTAGAAATTTTGGTTTGGTTAATTTTCAGTTTGTTTTTTTGACGCGATTTATTTGTTTCCAGTTCCAGCGTTCCTTCTCAGTGCCTTCCCTCCTTTCTTTCTTGAGGTTATCCATTTTCTCACCCCTATCCATGTCTGCCTATCCTGTACAAGTTGTGGTCTCGTCAATATACAGTTTATTTTTGACGGGATTCATTTGTTCCCTGTTCCGATGTTCCTTCTCAGTGCCTTCCTTCCTCCCTTTCTTGAGCTTATTCATTTTCTCACCCCTATCCATGTCTGCCTATCCTATACAAGTTGTGGTCTCGTCAATATACAGTTTATTTTTTATGCGATTCATTTGTTCCCTGTTCCGGTGTTCCTTCTCAATGTCTTCCCTCCTTTCTTTCTTGCACTGTTCATCCATTTTCTCACCCCTATCCATGTCTATCCATGTTGGTCTATCCTATACAAGTTGTGGTCTCGTCAATATACAGTTTATTTTTGACGGGATTCATTTGTTCCCTGTTCCGGCGTTCCTTCTCAGTGTGTTCCCTCCTCCCTTTCTTGAGCTTATCCATTTTCTCACCCCTATCCATGTCTGCCTATCCTATACAAGTTGTGGTCTCGTCAATATACAGTTTATTTTTTATGCGATTCATTTGTTCCCTGTTCCGGCGTTCCTTCTCAGTGTGTTCCCTCCTCCCTTTCTTGAGCTTATCCATTTTCTCACCCCTATCCATGTCTATCCATGTCTGCCTATCCTGTACAAGTTGTGGTCTCGTCATTTTCCCGTTTGATTTTTTTACATGATTCATTTGTTTCCTGTTTTGACTCTCCTTCTCAGCACAATCACTCTCTTGCCTGCCAACTCTCTCTCTCTCTCTCTCTCTCTCTCTCTCTCTCTCTCTCTCTCTCTCTCTCTAACAAGTTGTGGTGTGGTCATTTTTTCACTGTTTTTCCCTCCTTTTTTTAATATTTCCTTTTCTTCAGCTATTAATCTATGTTCCTATTCCTATCCTATCCTATTAATGTTTTTACCCAATCCATCACAACATTTGGAAAGACAGGGAAACATTTAGCTCCGCCTCAATCAGCAATGCGATGGGTCATTACCGTAAAAAAAATCTAGCCGTTCAGCTGCCTCTTGTACCACCTAAGATAACACTAACAAAAGAATGACCCCCAAAAAAAGAAAAAGAGGAAAAAGAATTAAATAAAATGAATCAACAAGACAGAGAGTGAATCACGTACATTTGAGGTAGCCGTGCCCCCCACAAGCCTCCCGGCACTCCTGGATGCAGTCTCGTGCCAGCCAGCCGGAGAGTGGCTTGCCCGCTGAGGAGAGGCCGTGAACCTCCTGCCCGAACAGTGCCTGCGGATACACACACAACAGTAGCAGTAGTTGTAGTAGTAGTAGTAACAGTATATTGATGAAAACGTAACACAATACTCAGACTATCTGCACACACACACACACACACACACACACACACACACATAAAGAAATACAGCTTCCCGCAAAGAAATATAGAGGTTTGGAACAGACTAAGTGAGGATGTAGTATCGGCGAGGAGTGTGCAAAGCTTTAAGGAAAAGTTGGATAAATGTAGATAAGGAGACGGGACCACACCAGCGTAAAGCCCAGGCCTGTAAAACACAATTAGGTAAACACAACTAGGTAAATACACTATTCATATTAAGGGGCGGGGTTGGGTAGGTCGAGTGTATACAACTGCCAGCAGACGGACAACAAAAACCTCATAACAAAACATCAAACTGAGAATTCGTAACATGGAACGCCAAGTCATTGCCCCTCAAAGTCTGCTGTGTGTCAAGTGAATATGAGGTGCAAGGTTCCATAGGTTCTGTGTTAAATAAAATCTCATAACAGATGGACAACAAAAGTATCGTAGCACAGCGTCAAACTGAGAATTCGTAACACACTGGACGGAGCACCAAGTCGCAACACCTCAAAGTCTGCTGTATCAAGGTCATAAGAAGTGCAAGGTTCTGTAGGTTGTGTGTTAGTCTCCAAAAGATGGACGACAAAAGTATCGTCAAAGGTTCTTCCTCTCATCAGCTCTCCTCCTCGTACTGATAGTCTTCTACCTCTCAAATTCCACTGCCATGTTGCCTCTCTTTCTATCTTCTATCGATATTTTCACGCTGACTGCTCTTCTGAACTTGCTAACTGCATGCCTCCCCCCCTCATACGGCCCCGCTGCACGCGACTTTCTACTCAAGCTCATCCCTATACTGTCTAAACCCCTTATGCAAGAGTTAACCAGCATCTTCACTCTTTCATCCCTCACGCTGGTAAACTCTGGAACAATCTTCCTTCATCTGTATTTCCTCCTGCCTACGACTTGAACTCTTTCAGGAGGAGGGTATCAGGACACCTCTTCTCATGCAATTGACTTCTCTTTCGGCCACCTCTTTGGATTCTTTACAGGAGCAGCGAGTAGCGTTTTTTTTTATTATTTCCTTTTTTTTGTGCTCCTTTGCTGGAAAAAAAAAAGAAAAAAAGAAAAAATCGTAGCAGAGCATCAAACTGAGAATTCGTAACACACTGAGGACGGAACACCAAGTCGTAACACCTCAAAGTCTGCTGCATCTCAAGGTCATAAGAGGTGCAAGGTTCCATAGGTTCTGTGTTAAATAAAATCTCATAACAGATGGACATGAAAAATCTCATAACAGAACGTCAAACTGAGAACTCGTAACACACTGAGGATGGAACACCAAGTCGTAACACCTCAAAGTCTGCTGTACCAAGGTCATAAGAGGTGCAAGGTTCTGTAGATTGTGTTAAAAATATCAGAATAACAAAACAAGAAAGCAAAACAGGTAAAGGGCCTCATCAACATCTCCCCACACACACACACACACACACACACACACACACACACAAGCCTTCCCGCCCCTCCCTCCCAGCCCCAAGCCTTACCAGACGGTCCTTGTTGTCGCCGCTCATAGACTCCATGCGGAAATCATGGAAGTTCTTGTTGAAGGTCTTGGTGAAGGTGTCGAGGGCAAAGGCTGTCGCTATGTATGGGAAGAGGCGCCATTGCTGTGGGAGAGAGAGGAAAGTTGGAAAGTTTGGTTTAGTCGGCGCAACATCTGTGGTCATATGCCGGAGAGAGACAGAAGGGGAAGGAACTATAGGAGGAGGGAACAGACCCCAGGAGACAGGACACAACCCCCGATTAATACCTGGTACCCATTCACTGCTGGGTGGACACGGGCGTAGGGTATTGGAAAAGCCGCCCAAATTTTTCCACTCCGCCTGGGAATCGAACCCGGGCTCTCTTTGTTGTGACCCGAGTGTGCTAACCACTGCACCACGAAGCCCCCAGGGAGAGAGAGAGAGAGAGAGCAGTGTTAATTTAGAGTGAAAGGAGAGGAAGGGGAAGGCAGTGTGAGTTTAGTATGAAGGGAAATGTAGACTGTCCCTTCCCTTGTAACCTGAATCACACCATATCAGAGACGTATATATGGGAAGAAAATAAGGATGATAAATAAGAAGAGGAAGGAAAAGAGAGGAAAAGAGACATGGTAGGCTGTGATCGTCAAGAGAGGAAAATAAGAATGTGAAATGAGAAGATGAATAAAAAAAAGAAGAAAAGAGAAGACATGTTAGGCTGTGTGATATTGAAGCTGTGTCTGCTTGTCTGTGTCTGTGTCTGTGTGTGTGTGTGTGTGTAGTAAAACCAACCTACAGAAACGGACAAAAAAACACAAATACTAGAATGGAACAAACGGAAGAGGAGGGAAACGAAAGAGGTCCAAACGGTATTCAAGGGAGTGAGGTCGGTGCTTCCCATGTCCTGTTCTAACCTTCCCATGTCCTTCTAACCTATGAGAAAAGAAGAAGAAAGGAGAAAAAACATCCCTCATCACCACCACCCAGCTTTCCCTCCCTCACTAAAACAAAACAAATGACAACAAGAGAAAAGCTGTCCTGTTCTGACCTTCCCATATCCTTCTAACCTATGAGAAAAGAAGAAAAATGAAGAGAACAACATCCCTCATCGCTAGCACCCAGCCCTTCCCTCCCTCACCTGCAGCGGGTACTCGATCACCGCCAGCTCCTTGTCTGCGGGTCCGAACTGCTTCCTGACGGCTGAGTAGCGCACGGCAATGGCCAGACTTTTCTTGAGGTACACAGCGGCAAAGCCAATGATGCCGACGCGCCCCATGGAGAGATTCCCCAGCGAGGCGCCTGTTGGGATGGGGACATGGTGGGGTTAGATAAAGCCTCCCGGGCCTTCAAAATGTTACCCCATGTCCTAGCACCCCCTCCATAAGTGATGCCAATGTGCCCCATCGACAGGTTGCCCAGCGAAGCGCCTGTTTGGGGGGTGGAAGTGATAGGGACATGAGGTTAGATAGATAGATAGTTAACCCGTCCGCTGCAATTGTTACGGATTTTGCCTTCACTGGTAGCCTGGTAACATACACTCCCATGTCTTTCTCTGCCTCTGTGGTGGATAGTGGAGTGTTTCCCATGTGGTACTGGACTGGTGTGCTGGATATCCCTTCTCTGGTAGCCTGGTAACATACACTCCCAGGTCTTTCTCTGCCTCTGTGGTGGATAGTGGAGTGTTTCCCATGTGGTATTGGTGTGCTGGATATCCCTTCACTGGTAGCCTGGTAACATACACTCCTAGGTCTTTCTCTGCCTCTGTGGTGGATAGTGGAGTGTTTCCCATGTGGTATTGGTGTGCTGGATATCCCTTCTCTGGTAGCCTGGTAACATACACTCCCAGGTCTTTCTCTGCCTCTGTGGTGGATAGTGGAGTGTTTCCCATGTGGTATTGGTGTGCTGGATATCCCTTCACTGGTAGCCTGGTAACATACACTCCCAGGTCTTTCTCTGCCTCTGTGGTGGATAGTGGAGTGTTTCCCATGTGGTATTGGTGTGCTGGATATCCCTTCACTGGTAGCCTGGTAACATACACTCCCAGGTCTTTCTCTGCCTCTGTGGTGGATAGTGGAGTGTTTCCCATGTGGTATTGGTGTGCTGGATATCCCTTCACTGGTAGCCTGGTAACATACACTCCCAGGTCTTTCTCTGCCTCTGTGGTGGATAGTGGAGTGTTTCCCATGTGGTACTGGTGTGCTGGATATCCCTTCACTGGTAGCCTGGTAACATACACTCCCAGGTCTTTCTCTGCCTCTGTGGTGGATAGTGGAGTGTTTCCCATGTGGTATTGGTGTGCTGGATATCCTCTCCCAAGGTGCAGGACTTTACATTTCTCTTCACTGAATTGTAGCAGCCACTCTTTGCTCAATTCCTGTAGCTTGGTGAGGTCTTCTGGTGGGAAATGCACAGTCAAGGGGTTAAGTTTATGGGCTGTAAGATACAATAAGTTATGGCCCGGTATAAACAACACCAGGAACAAACGAGGAAATATAACCTAAAAACGTAAGTCCATCTAGACAAGATTTCCCATGTCCTCTGAAACTGTTATCCTCATGTTCTTGCACTGTTCCCTATGTCTATGTTTAGGATTTTTTTTATAGTCTAGAAGCTTTCCCATGTCCTATACTAACTTAGCCATGCCCTGTAAATGTCCCTATGTCTGTTTTGTATCCTTATAGTTTACAATCTCAACCCATGTCCGGTGTTAACCTTCCCATGTCCAGTACTAACCTTCCCATGTCCTGCAAGCCTTCCCATGTCCTGCTCTAACCTTCCCATGTCCTGCAAACCTTCCCATGTCCAGTACTAACCTTCCCATGTCCTGCAAACTTTCCCATATCCTGTAAATGTTTCCCATGTCCCTCTAACCTCCCTCCCTATGTCCCTTTTGCATCCCTAAAGTCTACAAACTTAACCCATGTCCTGCAAGCCTTCCCATGTCCAGTGCTAACCTTCCCATGTCTTGTACTAACTTTCCCATGTCCTGAAAATGTTTCCATGTCCCTTTCACATCCTTTTAGTCTACAAACTTACCCCATGTCCAAACCTAACTTTACCATGTCCTGTTCTACCCTTCCCATGTCCTTCTAACCTATGAGAAATAAAGAAAATAGGAAAAAAGGGAGGATCCTCTAAAATCCCTTAAAACAAAATAAAACAAAACAAAGCAAAACAACAAAAGAAAATAAAGGAGGAAAAAACAGGAATGAAAAAACACTAAAAATATATATAAAGAAAAAAGAAAAAAGAAAAAAAAAAATAGAAACACACACACACACACACACACACAAAAAAAAAAAAAAACCCAGCCACCCCTCACCGAATCTCTTGCTGGGGTCCTTGTAGGGGGTCTTGTAGATGCCATCGGGGGTCACGTCGCCGGTGCGGTTGAGCAGGTTTTCCCGCGGCACCGAGTAGTGGTCAAACATCATGACTCTGGGGGGCAGGACACTCAGGGTTAACCGGGCAGCAGCGACGGGCCAAATTTGTGCTATGATATAAACCCCCCAAAATAGATGATACATAATCTGATCACAAATGCTTTGATATATACAGTATTATGGAATGGTTTGTGTGAGGGGTGATTTTTTCTCATTTTTCTCGCTTGGAGGGAACATTAAGAAACATGATCCCCGCTGCTAATGGGTTAAGGGGACGGGGCGGCTCATCACGGGACACTGTGCCGCTGCTTGACACTGTTTGCGGCCATGATGAGGTTTTATGTTGTGGGTCATTCCACGCTAATGTCATCCTGAGGGTCATAATTGAAAAATGGTCTAAACTAGGTTTGTAATACATCAAATTAAAGCTGAAAACCTGTAGTTTCCAAATTCGAAGAGAAAACAAAAAAATATCAAGCCAATTTTTTGTATGAGGCTTTTGAAGTTGAAGAAAATAGTGAAAAAAAAATTTACCAAAAAAACCTAATTTTATTTTCCCATTTTTACATTAAATGAAAGGCTGTTGATTCCGACCTCGATGTATGTTAGAAGTATGGTCAATGCTGTATTAGGTTAGGATGTAGTTGGTAATTCTAAGCAATTCAGTACTCAGTAATAATTAATTATATAAAACAATGTTGATTGAAACGACCGTAACGAAAATTTGATGTTTGTTTTTATAGGTCAGTGATTTTTTTGGAGCAGCTTAATATAACTTCATATCCAATGTAGATTTAGTTGGGGGGTACCTATGCACCATTGGCCTTTTCTCTCTGGATATCTATTTTTCTGTAATTACGTTACGGTCGTTTCATGATGTCGAGTGATGATGTTTAACTTACGAGAGGCATATGCTATCTTTAAAGAAACTCATCCAACTGATGAAATAGGGTTATCAAAGTTCTGCACTTTGAGACCACATGAAGTGGGCATTGTTTCTAGCAAGTCACAAGAAGTTTGCTGTTGTCCATATTGCGAGAATATGAGTTTCCTGTTCACTGCTTCCAGATGGAAAGATGCCATGAACATGAAACAACTGTCTGACTTAGTAGCTACAGTGGTGTGTGACACTCATCGCCCTGCATGCATGAAATGTCAATGTAAAGAGTGTCCATATGCTACTGACATGAGTGCAACACTCCAAGAGCTCATGGATGATGACCGTGAAGAATTGCTCGTGAAGCAGTGGAAAGGAGGTCTATTGGAGATAAAAGAGTTTACAGTTACTGAGCTGTGTGAGGAAATACATTCACAAATGTACAAGTACCTAAAACACATATACAACATGAAGACACAAAACAATGCATTCCTGGAACAGAAAGAGAACCTAACAGTAGGGCACATCATTATTCAAACAGACTTTGCTGAGAATTATGCCATTAAACACCAAAATGAAGTAATGGCAGCCCACTGGATGCCAAGCACAGGAGATTCCGTGACTATATACACCTCAGTTGTCCACTATGTACAAGATGAAGAACAACATACCAAGGCTTATGCCTTAGTTTCAGACACCATGGCACATTCAAGCCTTGAGGCACAGGTGTTCAACAGTAAAATAATTGATGACCTGAAGGCTAACTCTGTTCCCATCAAGCACATTTCTCTTTGGACAGATGGAGCAGCAGCCCATTTTATGAATAGGTACTCCATAACTGCTCTCACCTTCTATGATCAGATCCATGAGGCTACTGCAGAGTGGAACTTTTTTGAAAGCTATCATGGGAAAGGCGCTCATGATGGTATTGGTGCACTAATCAAGTGGAATGTGTACCGTAGAGTGCTGCAGGGCCGTGCTACTGTTCGCTCAGCATTGGACCTGTACAAAATTGCTACTGAGATATCAAACAAAACAACTGTACTGTACGTCTCCAAGAATGAAATTGAAAGTTAAAAAGCAGGCTATGAGAAAATTTGGAAAGGATGTAGAGCACACTCAATACAACAGTGTAGAAGTGTTAAGACTCTTGGACACTATCGAGTGGCACTATACCATAACACCAACGATGACACTGCTTTCACTAATTGTAATCTGGAACCACAACATCTCGATTCTGATGATGAACACATTAGTAGCTCTACCACTAGCCGTGAGTTTTCCAGTGAAGAGGATGTTGCATCAAACTGGGCATCAGCAGTTGAGTCTGATGTCGAAGATGTTTCTGTCACAGATGCAAAACTTGAAAAATGTGACGATCTTCATGACATCACTTCTGTTTGTGAAAGAATGATAGGGTCCTATGTGCTAGTAAAATATGTTGGAAAGAGATCAGTTTTACACTTTGCAGCAGTTGTAGAGGGAAAAGAACTAGTTGATGGTGAGATGTTAGTCAATATAAATTGTTTGAAGTTGTCAGGCAAGAATGTTGCAGGGGACCTCACATTTGTGTTCCCAAAATATGGAGATCGTGACACTATTCAAGACGACATGATTGTAAGGAATCTCCCAGTGCCAAGTATTCGCAGGGATACCTACATTTTTCCAAATGTCTCATTTCCTGTCACTATCCAATAAATAATATTTCCTGTCTATCTATCTATCTATCTATCTATATCTATATCTATATCTATCTATCTATCTATCTATCTATATCTATATCTATATCTATATATATATATATATATATATATATATATATATATATATATATATATATATATGTATATTAGTGGTCCAAAAAGCCATAATGTCCTGGTACTTAATTATTGCCATTATTTTTGCTTTATTTCTTAAGGGAAATTGCAGTGAAACGACCGTAACAAAATTTTTGAAACGACCGTAATGGCGTTCTTTATTTTTTGTATGAAAAACTGAGATGGTAATTGACAAAACCTATACATATTTGCATAACTTAAAGCTTCATCTGTAACATGCATATAAAATATTTGGAAATTTCTTTGTATTCTCACAGAGTTTTGCATATGTACAACACTAAGTCAAACTGCGGGTTGCATTTGTGAAACGACCGTAACTTCCTCTTCAACAATAAATAACAAGAACAACAATAAACACAGAATGTTCCGGATAGTCTCATTAACCTCTTTAGCCATTAGTACTATCTTGGTAAAAATCATATCAAGCTAACTGCATAACTTCTAGAGATACAGGTAAGAGTACACCAATAAGTTACTTCCGAATGAAACGACCGTAACGGTGGAATGACCCTTGTGTATAACAGTGACATAATCATCACAGCAAAATTTGAAGTTGATAAAAAAAAAGCAATTTTATTATCATTATTTTTTTTGTCTGGTGAGCCTTCCTGCAGCAGCTCCCTCCCACAGGCACACACGACACACTGTTACCCTCCTCATAACCCGTCTGTATATTTTTTTCATAAGAGTTTTCATTTACATGATAACAATTTTTTGAAAACTTGGAGTTATGTTTTTTGGCCTGATTTTATCTTTTATTTATTCTATTTTTTTATGTTTCATCCCATGGGTGGGGCAAGCTGTCTTGGTGGGGCCTGGTGGTGGTCACCCCAGCCATTCTGGCACAGGCAAGTGAGGCCGTGCGAGTGAAAACGTACAAAGCGCCATCTGGCCAAAAATGCGATTTTGTGGTATAACACTATTTTGACCCTTCCTTTATAAGCGAGGAATGTCGGTTTGTACAAAACTGCAGTGGAAATAGGCCTGGGAGTCCTTCAAAATAACCCTACATTATCACCTACGCAGTTGAAAGTGAGATAAGAAAGCAGTCGCGAGCGAAATTGTACAGAGCGTAATAGCATAACTGCAAGCGTGCAAGCTTTTCCGTCTAGCGCGTAGTGCAATCTCTTAGCATTTATTGTTTATTAGTATATTTTACGTTTTGTAACTTCCTTCATGTTCCGGATTATTATGAATATCATGAACTGTGTATGACATATTAAAAAGTTAATTAATATTGCACATCATGGATGTTTTTGAAAAACCTACTTTTTCGGACCTATATATATTTTTTTTTTTATAACTGAGTACATGCCAATATTCTACATACCTTAACCTTCATTTTGGTCTTTGATTGAAGTGTCCACCTTAAAAACCAATGAAGTTATGATAATTTAAACATTGCAAAACTTTAAACGCGATTTCCCGCATTTAAAAAAATGGCGCTTTGTACGTTTTTGCTCGGACGGCCTCAAGTGTTTATAGAGGCACCATCTTGCTTGGCTCATGCTGCCTCTCAGAGCCTCCCTCTTTGAGTCTCTTTTAGAGAGAATCTAGAGCCCACGTTGATGGGTGGTCTTCAGGGCAGCATGTGGGTAGTCTTGGGCCACTCGGTGGTGACTGAAAAATCCCCGCTGTGGCGGCGGGCAGGACTCAAACCTGCATCCTCCTGGGCGCGGCGCTGGCACGCTGACGACTCAACCACCGCCTCCACAAATGCAAATAATGATATGCAAATAATATGACCTTTGAAAAATATCATCAAATAACCCGATCTTTTCTATGATAGTTCACCTTATAAACCCCAAGTCTTGATCAGCACCTTGCAAAAGTGAAAGAGTAGAGGCATTTTAGGTGTATTTTTGTACGTTTTAAGAATGCTGTGCGCTCAGTAGCCACACACCAAGGCATGCGTGCAAGGATCCGGCAATATGAATTCTAACACCCTGGCGCCTGTGTCTCCGTGGCTCAGGCAGTCCCTAAAACCTCATGTTCTTTCAGCACCAAGTTTGCCCTCGCTACTAACACCCTCATACAATACCACCAGTGACCCAACACACACACACACACACACACACAGAACTCACCCATTATCAATACCGTTCAGGCCGATTTTGTCCCCCATGTCCGCGATGGTGACCCCGGGGTAGGTCATGAGGGTGTGGGGGTCGCGCAGGGCCACGATGAAGCAGTGCAGGCCGTGGCAGTGGCCGTCGGGGGTGTACAGCTGGGCAAAGACAAGGCCGTGCGTGGCCGTCTTGGCTGGAAAATGATTGCCAGGGATTATTTTTATGGCAAGAGGAGGAGGAGGAGGAGGAGAGCGAGAGACGGAGGAAAGGAGAGAAGGAGAAGGAGAGTCAGGTAGGATTTTTTCTTTCTTAGATTGAAGGAGTGTGTGTATGTGTATGTGTGTGTGTATGGAGGGAGGGAGGGAGAGAGGGGGAGAGAAAGCTTGGTAGGTAGGGAGGAAGTAGGTACACAGGGAGGGAAGGAGGAGGAGGAGGAGGAGAACAAGTAAACAGAGATATAAAGAAAAAGAAGGGAAATATCAGGAAACTCGAGAAAGGGAAAGACAGAAAGAGAAGAAGAAGAAGGAGAAGGAGAACGGAAGGGAAAGAGAAAGAAAGAGGAGAAGGAGAAGGGGGAAAGGAGGGACAGAGGAAGGAGAGCTGAGGAAACAAAGAACACATTACGAGTTTTATGATGCAATGGGACTGAGAGATATGACTTGAGAGAGGGAGATACAGATTAGAGTGAGACAGAGAACGGTTGAGCACTGGTTGGGACATTTGAGAAGAGGGACAGAGGGTGGAGGGCTGAGGAAACAAAGAACACATTACGAGTTTTATGATGCAATGGGACTGAGAGATATGACTTGAGAGAGAGAGATTAGAGTGAGGGAGAGAACGGTTGAGCACTGGTTGGGATATTTGTGAAGAGGGACAGAGGGCGGATAGCTGAGGAAACAAAGAACACATTACAAGTTTTATGATGCAATGGGACTGAGAGATATGACTTGAGAGAGGGAGATACAGATTAGAGTGAGACAGAGAACGGTTGAGCACTGGTTGGGACATTTAAGAAGAGGGACAGAGGGTGGAGGGCTGAGGAAACAAAGAACACATTACGAGTTCTATAATGCAATGGGACTGAGAAATATGACTTGAGAGAGAGAGATACAGATTAGAGTGAGAGAGAGAACGGTTGAGCACAGGTTGGGACATTTGAGAAGAGGGACAGAGGGTGGAGGGCTGAGGAAACAAAGAACACATTACGAGTTTTATGATGCAATGGGACTGAGAGATATGACTTGAGAGAGAGATACAGATTAGAGACAGAGAACGGTTGAGCACTGGTTGGGACATTTGTGAAGAGGGACAGAGGGCGGATAGCTGAGGACGGAAGAAGAAAAAAAACATCCCTATCAGATCGGAAAGAATATTAAGTCAAGTCTCCGTCACCTGAGTTCCTGTGACCGTAAAAAAAGGAAAACAAAGAAAACAAGAGAAAGAGAAAGGAAGGACGGGAGAAAAAGAACCTATCCCTATCAGGTCGCAAACAACATTAGGTCAAGTCTCCGTTACCTGAGTTTCTGTGGTCATAAAAAAAGGAAATAAAAAAAAGGACAAAAGAAAAAGAATCTAACCCAATCAGGTCGCAAACAACAACATCGGGTCAAGTCTCTGTCACCCGAGTTTCCGTGACCGTAAAAAAATAAAACAAAAAACAGAAATCAATGAGATCGCAAACAGTTCCCGGCTGCCTCGTTCTCCCTCACCTTAGATTTTTTTATGCCCTTGAGCTCCTTCCATCATTGTAAAAAAATAAATAATGATAAATAAAAGAAAATAACCAAATCTAACACGTCACAAACACGTTCCGGCCGCCTCGCTCACCCAGGTTCCCGGCCCAGCACTTGGCGGCCTCAAAGTCTGGGGTGTGCATGATGAAGCTCTGGGAGGCGGGGTCGTAGCGCGCCTCCGTCCTCATGCCCCGAACGTTGGACCCGTGGGAGATCTCCGTCAGGCAGAAGCACCCGCCTATCTGCGGGGGAACACTGGGTTGGCATCACTGCTTTAACAGACAACAGTGAGGGACAGTGAAGGACAGAGGAGCAGAAGAAGTAACAGTGAAGAATGATACACTCACGCCACAGTTTATGAGTTTAATTCATTCTGGAATTTTGCTTGCAAATAAAAAAAACTTGCAAACCAAAACAAACTTCCCACTTCAGTTAATGTGAATCCCACTAATGCATCACATGTCCCAAAAGAATATTAGCATAATCATTTTACATGTTGTTTTATAAAGAACAAAAGTAATTTTTCTAACAAATAGCAATAATAAATAATATATATATAAATAATATAGTACCGTATAATAATATATATATATACACAAAGACTGCACACTAGAGCCCAAACGTAAGTGGACACAAGCGTGCGGTGCTGCCTCTGTGAGTGTGGAGCGTGGACTGCAGGCGCTGGCACACTGGGCGTCTTCCTTCAACCGTTGGAGCTAAGAGACACTGTGGTTGCCTGGACACTCAACCAGGAGCAAGTTGTGGGTTTGGGTAAACACTCCTGTCCTCCCATCTTTGAGGCCATGATGGTACCCACACTGGCTTCTTCCTTCCAGTTAACTGTAGCATCAAGTCCATAATTTGAGTAACGGCAGCACAGACCACAACAGCCTCACTTTGGCAAACGGCGCCATGTGGATACAGGGACACTGGCTTGTTTGCATTGTGGATACAGGCAACCAACCTTGGTCGTGTGTGACACTCTCTCTCTCTCTCTCTCTCTAATTTCTATGTTTTCCTTCTTTTATTCTTCCTCTTTTTATCTTATATGTTATTCTCTCTCTCTCTCTCTCTCTCTCTCCCCCACTCACCTCATTGTTCCGCAGTGCCTCCACATACTTGAAGTGCCTCTCGGTGCCCTGTCCGATGATCCCTGCGGCCATGAAGGAGGTGAGCAGGCCCAGTCTGGCGGACATGGACCAGTCGTACTCACCCATCACTGCACTCGTGGCGGGGGCCTGGCCGGAGGAGGGGAGAGTGAGGTTCCATAAGGGGGGCATCCTGAACCATGTAGGGATTTGACAAGCTCTCAGTCATGTTCCTTAAGGGGGGCATCCTGAACCATGTATCATTGGGGATTTATCACGCTCTCAGTCATGTTCCTTAAGGGGGGCATTCTGAACAGTGTATCATTGGGGATTTATCACGCTCTCAGTCATGTTCCTTAAGGGGGGCGCCCTGAGCCATGTATCATTAGGGATCTAACAAGCCCTGGGCAGCTTGAACCATGTAGGGGAGAGTGGTGATGACGTGGACACTTTTTAAGATAAATATTTTTGGAAATAAAAGTTGAAGCATTGGTGTAATTTTGTTGATCTCAAAAAGTTCCTTCATCCTTTGTCTCTTTAGGTTGTTAATATCACAGAGGCAGGTGTTTCCAGTGTCCAGCAGCAGTGATGCAACACAAGTCTGTAAATGGTCTGAACCCTCCCTCCCTCCCTGTGGTAGTGGAAAAACAAAAAAACAAATAAGAACTAGATAAAGAGCAAAAGAAAACAACATGCATAAAGTCTTCCAAGCACATAGAGGTGAACAGACAGACATAAAACAGACATAGAACAGACAGAAAGAACAAAACTAAAAATGTTTATAAAATAGTTCAAATAGAGGGGGAAACGGATGCCATTAGAGGACAGGAAAGGCAGACGGACAGGGGAAAGTTAGAAAATAAAGAAAAAAAAAAAAAAAAAAAAAAAAAAAAAAAAAAAAACCCACGGCCGGTGGGGTGGGATGGTACGGACACTGCCACTACTCGGCGTCATCTTAGTATAACTTATGTCTGATTGGCTGATGAACAAAATAATAACAGGACACTGGTTTAAGTACAAAAAATATCCTCTCAACATTTATAGGGAAAAATATTAAAAGGAAAACTATAAGAAATATCACAATAACTTAAGAATCATGACTTCCGTCTTTTCTCACAAGCATAATATCTGAATATAAATCAACCAAATTAACCTTTCTATAATGGTTGCAACACCTGTACTGTTTAAATTCAAAGTCTATTTACATAGGAGTTTGGGGGATTTCTAAAGGTAGTTTCATGACCCTGGTGGTAGACTGTCCCTTCTTCTGTACCATGAACCCAAAGAAACATGCATTAGAACCTGACTGATATCCTTTTTGGCCTTTAGCATTAGTTGATGTGAGAGGAGAGTCTGATTAAACTGAAACAAAAATTACTAAAAATCATGAAAAAATCAAAAGTTGGAAAGTGGTTTAGTGGGCGCAACATCTGTGGTCATATGCCGGAGAGAGACAGAAGGGGAAGGAACTATAGGAGAAGGGAAAAGATCCCAGGAGACGGGACACAACCCCAGATTAATACCTGGTACCCATTCACTGCTGGGTGGACAGGGGCGTAAGGTATCGGACAAGCCGCCCAAATTTTTCTACACAGCCCGGGAATCAAACCCGGGCTCTCTCGGTTGTGAGCCGAGTGTGCTAACCACTGCACCACGAAGCCCCCTATGAAAATATCAACTGTCCGGATCATCAGAGCCCTATAACAGATAAATGTGAGCTGGGTGTTGGTGCTCCACGGCAACACCCTCGCTGTACATTGCTGTCTCACCACAATGCACAATACACTACTGCCACATTCATGAAGTGAGAGCTTGCGATACACCATAAAATTATTACATTGGAGGTGGAAAAAACTAATATTTGCCCTAAAATCTGCCCCCTCACCTTCCTATAGTCCAGGTACATGTCCTTGCCAAACCTTGAACTGAGGAGGTTATTGTTGTCTGAGCCCACTGTTAGGTCCTGTAACTCCCCTACAAACAGGTACACAAGGAGCCTGCCCCCCACTGTTAGGTCCTGTAACTCCCCTACAAACAGGTACACAAGGAGCCTGCCCCCCACTGTTAGGTCCTGTAACTCCCCCACAAACAGGTACACAAGGAGCCTGCCCCCCCACTGTTAGGTCCTGTAACTCCCCTACAAACAGGTACACAAGGAGCCTGCCCCCCCACTGTTAGGTCCTGAAACTCCCCTACAAACAGATACACAAGGAGCCTGCCCCCCCACTGTTAGGTCCTGTAACTCCCCTACAAACAGATACACAAAGAGCCTGCCCCCCCACTGTTAGGTCCTGTAACTCCCCTACAAACAGGTATACAAGGAGCCTGCCCCCCCACTGTTAGGTCCTGTAACTCCCCTACAAACAGGTATACAAGGCGCCTGCCCCCCACTGTTAGGTCCTGTAACTCCCTACAAACAGATACACAAGGAGCCTGCCCCCCACTGTTAGGTCCTGTAACTCCCCTACAAACAGGTACACAAGGCCTGCCCCCACTGTTAGGTCCTGTAACTCCCCTACAAACAGGTATACAAGGAGCCTGCCCCCCCACTGTTAGGTCCTGTAACTCCCCTACAAACAGGTACACAAGGAGCCTGCCCCCTCACTGTTAGGTCCTGTAACTCCCTACAAACAGGTACACAAGGAGCCTGCCCCCACTGTTAGGTCCTGTAACTCCCCTACAAACAGGTATACAAGGAGCCTGCCCCCCCACTGTTAGGTCCTGTAACTCCCCTACAAACAGGTACACAAGGAGCCTGCCCCCCCACTGTTAGGTCCTGTAACTCCCCTACAAACAGGTACAAGGAGCCTGCCCCCCCACTGTTAGGTCCTGTAACTCCCCCACAAACAGATACACAAGGAGCCTGCCCCTCACTGTTAGGTCCTGAAACTCCCCTACAAACAGGTATACAAGGAGCCTGCCCCCCACTGTTAGGTCCTGTAACTCCCCTACAAACAGGTATACAAGGAGCCTGCCCCCCCACTGTTAGGTCCTGTAACTCCCCTACAAACAGGTACACAAGGAGCCTGCCCCCACACTGTTAGGTCCTGAAACTCCCCTACAAACAGGTACACAAGGAGCCTGCCCCCCCACTGTTAGGTCCTGAAACTCCCCTACAAACAGGTACACAAGGAGCCTGCCCCCGCACTGTTAGGTCCTGAAACTCCCCTACAACCAGGTACACAAGGCCTGCCCCCCACTGTTAGGTCCTGTAACTCCCCTACAAACAGGTACACAAGGAGCCTGCCCCCTCACTGTTAGGTCCTGAAACTCCCCTACAAACAGGTATACAAGGAGCCTGCCCCCTCACTGTTAGGTCCTGAAACTCCCCTACAAACAGGTACACAAGGAGCCTGCCCCCCACTGTTAGGTCCTGTAACTCCCCTACAAACAGGTACACAAGGAGCCTGCCCCCCCACTGTTAGGTCCTGTAACTCCCCTACAAACAGGTACACAAGGAGCCTGCCCCCCCACTGTTAGGTCCTGAAACTCCCCTACAAACAGGTATACAAGGAGCCGGCCCACACACTGTTAGGTCCTGTAACTCCCCTACAAACAGGTATACAAGGAGCCTGCCCCCCACTGTTAGGGTCCTGTAACTCCCCACAAACAGGTATACAAGGAGCCTGCCCCCACTGTTAGGTCCTGAAACTCCCCTACAAACAGGTACACAAGGAGCCTGCCCCCTCACTGCTAGATCCTAAAACTCCCTTACAAACAGGTACACAAGAGCCTGCCCCCCACTGTTAGGTCCTAAAACTCCCTTACAAACAGGTACACAAGAGCCTGCCCCCCCACTGTTAGGTCCTGAAACTCCCCTACAAACAGGTACACAAGGAGCCTGCCCCCCACTGTTAGGTCCTAAAACTCCCTTACAAACAGGTACACAAGAGCCTGCCCCCCACTGTTAGGTCCTGAAACTCCCCTACAAACAGGTACACAAGGAGCCTGCCCCCCCACTGTTAGGTCCTGAAACTCCCCTACAAACAGGTATACAAGGAGCCTGCCCCCCACTGTTAGGTCCTGAAACTCCCCTACAAACAGATACACAAGGAGCCTGCCCCCCCACTGTTAGGTCCTGTAACTCCCCTACAAACAGATAAACAAGGAGCCTGCCCCCGCACTGGTAGGTCCGGTAACTCCCCTACAAACAGGTAGACAAGGTCTGCCCCCCACTGTTAGGTCCTGTAACTCCCCTACAAACAGGTATACAAGGAGCCTGCCCCCTCACTGTTAGGTCCTGTAACTCCCCTACAAACAGGTACACAAGGAGTCTGCCCCCCCACTGTTAGGTCCTGTAACTCCCCTACAAACAGGTACACAAGGAGTCTGCCCCCTCACTGTTAGGTCCTTAAACTCCCCTACAAACAGGTACACAAGGAGCCTGCCCCCCACTGTTAGGTCCTGTAACTCCCCTACAAACAGGTACACAAGGAGCCTGCCCCCCCACTGTTAGGTCCTTAAACTCCCCTACAAACAGGTATACAAGGCCTGCCCCCCACTGTTAGGTCCTGTACCTCCCCTACAAACAGGTATACAAGGAGACTGCCCCCACACTGTTAGGTCCTGTAACTCCCCTACAAACAGGTATACAAGGAGCCTGCCCCCACTGTTAGGTCCTGTAACTCCCCTACAAACAGGTATACAAGGAGCCTGCCCCCACTGTTAGGTCCTGTAACTCCCCTACAAACAGGTATACAAGGAGCCTGCCCCCACTGTTAGGTCCTGTAACTCCCCTACAAACAGGTACACAAGGAGCCTGCCCCCCCCACTGTTAGGTCCTTAAACTCCCCTACAAACAGGTACACAAGGAGCCTGCCCCCCCACTGTTAGGTCCTGTAACTCCCCTACAAACAGGTATACAAGGAGCCTGCCCCCCCACTGTTAGGTCCTGTAACTCCCCTACAAACAGGTATACAAGGAGCCTGCCCCCCACTGTTAGGTCCTGTAACTCCCCTACAAACAGGTACACAAGGCCTGCCTGCCCCCACTGTTAGGTCCTAAAACTCCCCTACAAACAGGTACACAAGGAGCCTGCCCCCCCACTGTTAGGTCCTGAAACTCCCCTACAAACAGGTATACAAGGAGCCTGCCCCCCCACTGTTAGGTCCTGTAACTCCCCTACAAACAGATACACAAGGAGTCTGCCCCCTCACTGTTAGGTCCTGTAACTCCCCTACAAACAGGTACACAAGGAGTCTGCCCCCCCACTGTTAGGTCCTGTAACTCCCCTACAAACAGGTATACAAGGAGCCTGCCCCACTGTTAGGTCCTGTAACTACCCTACAAACAGGTAAACAAGGATTCGGCCCCCACACTGTTAGGTCCTGTAACTCCCCTACAAACAGGTACACAAGGAGTCTGCCCCCTCACTGTTAGGTCCTAAAACTCCCCTACAAACAGGTACACAAGGAGCCTGCCCCCCCACTGTTAGGTCCTGTAACTCCCCTACAAACAGGTACACAAGGAGCCTGCCCCCCCACTGTTAGGTCCTAAAACTCCCCTACAAACAGGTATACAAGGAGCCTGCCCCCCACTGTTAGGTCCTGTAACTCCCCTACAAACAGGTATACAAGGGCCTGCCCCCACTGTTAGGTCCTGTAACTCCCTACAAACAGGTACACAAGGAGCCTGCCCCCTCACTGTTAGGTCCTGTAACTCCCCTACAAACAGGTATACAAGGAGCCTGCCCCCCCACTGTTAGGTCCTGTAACTCCCCTACAAACAGGTATACAAGGAGCCTGCCCCCCACTGTTAGGTCCTTTAACTCCCCTACAAACAGGTACACAAGGAGCCTGCCCCCCACTGTTAGGTCCTAAAACTCCCCTACAAACAGGTACACAAGGAGCCTGCCCCCCACTGTTAGGTCCTGTAACTCCCCTACAAACAGGTATACAAGGAGCCTGCCCCCCACTGTTAGGTCCTGTAACTCCCCTACAAACAGGTATACAAGGAGCCTGCCCCCACTGTTAGGTCCTGTAACGCACCTACAACCAGGTACTCAAGGAGCCTGCCCCCCCACTGTTAGGTCCTAAAACTCCCCTACAAACAGGTACACAATGAGCCTGCCCCCCCACTGTTAGGTCCTGAAACTCCCCTACAAACAGGTACACAAGGAGCCTGCCCCCCCACTGTTAGGGTCCTGTAACTCCCCTACAAACAGGTACACAAGGAGCCTGCCCCCCACTGTTAGGTCCTGAAACTCCCCTACAAACAGGTACACAAGGAGCCTGCCCCCCCACTGTTAGGTCCTGAAACTCCCCTACAAACAGGTACACAAGGAGCCTGCCCCCACTGTTAGGTCCTGAAACTCCCCTACAAACAGGTACACAAGGAGCCTGCCCCTCACTGTTAGGTCCTGAAACTCCCCTACAAACAGGTATACAAGGAGCCTGCCCCCTCACTGTTAGGTCCTGAAACTCCCCTACAAACAGGTACACAAGGAGCCTGCCCCCCCACTGTTAGGTCCTGAAACTCCCCTACAAACAGGTACACAAGGAGCCTGCCCCCCCACTGTTAGGTCCTGAAACTCCCCTACAAACAGGTACACAAGGAGCCTGCCCCCTCACTGTTAGGTCCTGTAACTCCCCTACAAACAGGTACACAAGGAGCCTGCCCCCCCACTGTTAGGTCCTGAAACTCCCCTACAAACAGGTACACAAGGAGCCTGCCCCCCCACTGTTAGGTCCTGAAACTCCCCTACAAACAGATACACAAGGAGCCTGCCCCCCCACTGTTAGGTCCTGTAACTCCCCTACAAACAGATACACAAGGAGCCTGCCCCCCCACTGTTAGGTCCTGAAACTCCCCTACAAACAGGTACACAAGGAGCCTGCCCCCTCACCTTCCTATAGTCCAGGTACATGTCCTCGTCGTTGTTGAACCTTGAGGTGAGGATCTTCCTGATGCGTTTGAAGGTCACGTTCCGCTCCTCCTCCAGGCTCAGGGTCCCTTCTGGCCGGTGGAAGTCTGGGTCGCTCTCCATCAGCTGGTACAGGCGGTTCTGCAAGGGTGCGGTGGTGGTGGTGGTAATGGTGATTTTTTTGTTTTTTTACAGAATGTGATACGTGATTGTGTAGTGTGAAAGGGAGGAGGAGGAGAAAAGAACATGTAAATAGAGAGAGAAAGGAAGGGAAAGGAGAAAAATCAGGATATTTGAGAAAGGGAGAGACAGAAAGAGGAGGAGGAGGAGGAGGAGGAGGAAAAGAAGGAGAAAGGAAGGGAAACAGAGAGAAAGAGGACACGAAGGAAGAACAAACAACAGCAGACCTGCTGGTCCTTACGAGGCTGTTTGTGACAAGCTACACTAACTATCTAATGAAAGGTGGAAGATGAAGAACAGCAAAGGTGAAGGCTCCTCCCCACCCCCCCATCCCTCCAGCCAAAGCTGGCAGGAAAGGAAAAAGAACCATGCAGCATGGAAAAACTGCATGGAATTTATGTAGGAAAGAGGAAAGAACTACCATTACTGCTACCACTAACTGGGTGATAAAAGCGGACAAAGACACCAGTATTCGAAAGAACTTAACGTTATTACGACAATGAGTAATATCTTAGTTGCTGGTTGGATTCAAAACACTTGTCTAATCTATTCTTGAAGGCCGTAACTGTTGTACTATCAACGACATCACAAGGTAGAGAGTTCCAAACATTAACAACTCGATTGAAGAAGAAGTGTTTAGCTTAGATGCGGCGAATCTTTTACCACTTATCTTCAAATTGTGATTTCTTCTTGTTCTATTTGATCGATCAATTGTAAAGTAATCTTCCGCATTAATATCACTGAATCCTTTAAACATTTTAAACACTTCTGTTAGATCGCCTCGCATTCTTCGTTTTGATAGGCTGAATAAATTTACTTCTTTAAGCCTTTGTTCATTAGATAAATTTCTCAACCTAGGAATCATCTTTGTTACTCTTCGTTGGACCCGTTCCAACTTTTCTATGTCTTTTCTGTAGTAGGGAGACCAAAACTGTACACAGTACTCTAGACGGGGTCGAACCAATGAATTATACAGTTTTAATATTACTTTTTCCGATTTATTATTAAAGACTCGTCCGATGAAGCCAACCAATTTGTTTGCAGTTTTAACTACCTCTGAACAATGCTGACCGGGCTTTAAATGGCTTGATATAGTGATTCCAAGATCCTTTTCTTTACTTACTGCAGAAAGTTGTTGGCCATTCATTACGTACTGAACGCGATTGTTATTTTTTCCGATGTGCAACACTTTACATTTGTCAACGTTAAATTTCATTTGCCGTTGATTGGCCCAACGTGCAAGTCGATCTAGATATGATTTTAAAGCTTCTTCGTCGAGTGTCGCAGTTACTTTACTAGCAATTTTTGTGTCATCAGCACAACAGAGAGAAAGAGGAGGAGGAGGAAAAGAAGGAGAAAGGAAGGGAAACAGAGAGAAAGAGGAGGAGGAGGAGGAGGAGGAGGAGGAGGAGGAAAAGAAGGAAAAAAACAAGAAAGAAGGAAGGGCAAAATACCTTATGTGCAATGACTTCCGGAGGGTCGAGGAACGCCTTCATCTCTTTCCAGCTGAAGGTCGCGCGGGCCCTGTACTGGTCAAGGGGCCCCCGCGGCAGGTCCGGCACCAGCTGATCCAAGTCCGTGTCCTCGCCATACCCCGCTGTGCTCGCTGTCAGGGCCGCCATACTGTGCCGCCTTGCTAATCCCTGCATGGAATGGCACCAGAGTTATTTTTTCCAAGTTGGGTTCAAATGAGTGTTTTTTTAGGTTCAAGGTACAGAGGAAGGGTCACACTACCACCAGGGTCATAAAACTACCCCTGGATATGCCCACAACACCTATGAAAGCCTTGTCAGATATGTGTTTTTAGGTTCAAGGTACAGCGGAAGGGTCACACTACCACCAGGGTCATAAAACTACCCCTGGAAATGCCCACAACACCTATGAAAGCCTTGTCAGATATGTGTGTTTTTAGGTTCACAGTACAGAGGAAGGGTCACACTACCACCAGGGTCATAAAACTACCCATAGAAATGTCCACAACTCCTATGAAAGCCTTGTCAGATATGTGTTTTTAGGTTCACAGTATAGAGGAAGGGTTACACTACCACCAGGGTCATAAAACTACCCCTGGAAATGCCCACAACACCTACGAAAGCCTTGTCAGATATGTGTGTTTTGTTAGGTTCATGGTACAGAGGAAGGGTTACACTACCACAAGGGTCATAAAACTATCCCTGGAAATGCCCACAACACCTACAAAAGCCTTGTCAGATATGTGTTTTAGGTTCACAGTACAGAAGAAGGGTTACACTACCACCAGGGTCATGAAACTACCCCTGGAAATGCCCACAACACCTACGAAAGCCTTGTTATATATATGTTTTCTTAGGTTCACAGTACAGAAGAAGGGTCACACTACCACCTAGGTCATAAAACTACCCCTGGAAATGCCCACAACACCTACGAAAGCTTGGCAGAAGTGTGTTTTGTCAGGTTCACAGTACAGAGGAAGGGTCACACAACCACCAGGGTCATAAAACTACCCCTGGAAATGCCCACAACTCCTATGAAAGTCTTGTCAGATATGTGTGTGTTTAGGTTCATGGTACAGAGGAAGGGTCACACTACCACCAGGGTCATAAAACTACCCCTGGGAATGCCCACAACACCTACAAAAGCCTTGTCAGATGTGTGTTTTGTCAGGTTCACAGTACAGAGGAAGGGTCACACTACCACCAGGGTTATAAAACTACCCCTGAAAATGTCCAAAACACCTACAAAAGCCTTGTCAGATGTGTGTTTTTAGGTTCATGATACAGAGGAAGGGTTACACTACCACCAGGGTCATAAAACTACCCCTGGAAATGCCCACAACACCTACGAACGCCTTGTCAGATATGTGTTTTGTTAGGTTCATGGTACAGAAGAAGGGTCACACTACCACCAGGGTCATAAAACTACTCCTGGAAATGCCCACAACACCTACTAAAGCCTTGTCATATATATATGTTTTCTTAGGTTCACAGTAAAGAAGATGGGTCACACTACCACCAGGGTCATAAAACTACCCCTGGAAATGCCCACAACACCTACAAAAGCCTTGTCAGATGTGCATTTTGTTAGGTTCACAGTAAAGAAGAAGGGTCACACTACCACCAAAGTCACAAAACTACCCCTGGAAATGCCGCCTGCAACACCTGTGAAGGCCTCGTCGGATATGTGTGTTTTTAGTTTCATGGTACAGAAGAAGGGTCAAACCACCATCAGGGTCATAAAACTACCCCTGGATATGCTTCCCACAACACCTACAAAGGCCTTGTCAGATATGTGTCCTTGGGCAATGAAACGGCTTATGATACGACCCTAAGACTGAATTCCTGATGTGTCTTAGTCTGGATCCCCCCCCCACACACACACACACACACACTCACTGGTTCTCTACAGACAGTGAAGGCTGTCAAGATTCAAGAGGCTTTTAAACTCCCGGGCAAGAATCTCGTACTCTCCTTATCTACAGCTATCTCTGCTTTATCACACCACTGTACGAAGGTTAAGGGCACCAATGTAAACACACTTGTGGGTTGAAAGGCTCCCACTAATGTCACCTCTTCCCCATGATAGCGCTACTTGTTCCAATCTGTTAGGCGGGAGTCCTGCTTCCTTATCTTAGGGTATCTGCACTTTATCATGACCTTCCATCTATATGGAACTCCATATAGATGGTCCAAAATTCAGTCCATCAGTTTTGTATTTTTCTTTTTACAGCAGAGGAGACAGTGAAAGGGCGTAAAAAAAGAAAACAATAATGAAAGAAAAGCCCGCAGAAATATAACAGCACTTCCAGATTACGGTAGAATCTATATAAAGACGATAGTTAAAACACCTCCATTGCGGCGTAACTATATTTATGCTACGGTCCTAAGGTCGGCAGTGACTCTATGTAGATGGTTAATATTGGGGGGAGCTACTCTTCAAATACTGCCACCGTCTAAGGGTTAATAGCGCTGTGATGTGGGACTGTTTTTGATGATCTATTACATGAATGAAGGAATGAAAATTCAAGAAAGGGAGAAAGAGGAGGAGGAGGAGAAACGTGAAATAAGAGAGGAAGGAAAACACACAGCAAGAGAAGGAGAGGAGGAGGAGAAGAAGAAGGGATGGGCAAGAAAGGCAGCATACAGTGTTGCAAGCCTAAAAAAAATAAATAAATAAATAAATAAATAAATAAATAAATAAATAAATAGGTAAATAAAAAAATTAAAAACATGAGAGGTGGATCAATTTTACACTTTTTTTATTTCCCTCTTGTAATAGTGACAAAAACTTGTGCATGCATGAGAAAATAGCCTCTGAAAAATCTCAGCTTAATTGGTAATCATCTTCTCCCCCGGCAGAGCAATGAAAATAATATTTTTGTTGTAAAAACATTTTTTCTTAAATTTTTAAAATATTTCAAAATGCATCAAAATTATTTCTAATAGCTACAAAGTTGATGAAAAAGAACTCATATGATAATTTTTTCCAAACCTGTTGTCCTCTGCAACAACATCAAATGTGGAAAAAATAGGTAATTTTTGTATTTTAGAGATCGACTCTTTGTGTTAGATAATGCATTTATATATTTCCCACAGCATTTATATCGCTGGATAGGCAAGAGACAATATACGTATGTGTGTACGTCCAGCTGCACCTTATACAGCCCCAGCCACCACTATTCTCTTGGCAGCATTCAGAAGAGGTGACCTTGAAATGTACGCACTGCAATCCTTCAGTTACCCTTAGATTACGCTGGAGGCAGGTGGGTGATTTGCAGCCGTCTCCTCGAGTACTTAGAGTGCATGTGTATGTGTGTGCTAATTGGCTCAATCTCTCTGTTCATATCTTCGTTTGTTTTTCTCATAACTGTTTTTTCTTATTTTGTTGCGTAACAGTAATTAACAGTAATACATTATTCCCTAATCTTTACAGGATGGCTACCGCTACAACTAGGACATCGCTTACATGTCCAGTATTTGGAGCTGGAAAGATTTGCAATTGCGATCTTTTCCCACGTGTGAAGATGTGATGCAATACTGCCATCATGTGAGAACTGAGTTGAGATCATCAAAAAAGGAACCTACATTCAGAGACATCGCCGCGGTGGTCACGGAGAGACTGGAATACTTGTGGAAATCAGCTGCCATTCCAGCAGTTTTGACAGCATGGATGAATCAAATGTTGAAAAGTTATCGTGATACAATGGCTAACATCACCAAATCTATGAACACGAAAAAGAAAAATGAATCGCTACAGAAAAACCTTGAGGCCTTCAAGGTATCAGCTCACACCACCTCATTCGACATATCGGCCTGTAAGTGCCCAACTTTAGAAAATACAGCTGCCCTTCTGAACGACGGGTACCACAGCAGGAACAACAGCTCTTACTCGAACAGAGACGTAATCAGAAAATGATAATAAGAACTTTAGACGTTAAAACAACAGATAAAAACAAAATGACTCTTTCAAGAAGATTGACAACATCTATACGAGAAGAAAAACAGACCATCCAAAACCCGCTGACTAGCAAACAAGAAACTTTTCAAGAACAACCTTCTTCGGTGGCGTCTAGTGAAAGTGATGACTCATCTATAGAATCACCCTTATACTATGAACAACCAAGATTTGAATCTATAAAAGATTACAATGTGTAATTTGATATGCAGCCAAAAGGAAGGGTGGTTGGGGCTGGATAGGGTGGAGCATGACGTACAGATTCCTTCTCGGGGTGAGATTTGAATTGCAAGCAAGGAGCTGTACTCGGTACTTATCATATTATAGCATCACATTATCATAATTATAATCCACATATGCATGTCATTGGAAACATATCAATGAAATATTTAAGCCAAAGAGTCAATCTAAAAAATATATAAATTACCTATTTTTTTCCACATTTGACGTTGCCGAGGGCAAAAGATACTTGCGTAGGACAACGTGTTTGGAAAAATGATCATATGAGTTCTTTTTCATCAACTTTGTAGCTATTAGAAATAATTTTGATGCATTTTGAAATATTTTAAAAATTTAAAGAAAAAAACGTTTTTACTACTAAAATATGATTTTCATTGCTCTGCCGGGGTCAGAAGATATTTATCAATTAAGCTAAGATTTTGCAGAGGCTATTTTCTCATGCATGCACAAGTTTTTGTCACTATTACAAGAGGAAAATCAGAGTGTAAAATTGATCCACCCTGACACACCTAATTCACATTCACTAACAAGGCAGCAGCTCAAGGGCAAAAGAACAAAACAAAACAGCAACAAAAACATCCTCTAAAATCTGCTCTGGCAAAGGGAAAAGGAACAAGAGGCTGAAAGAGAGGACAATTCAGGGGGGTGTCTTGATCCTCTCCTCTCCTGAAAGGGTTCATCTTAGTGTGTGTTGTCAAGAACCTATTGGGGAGGTGAAAGAAAAGCAAGAATGGGATGGTAATGATAATAATACGAATAATAACAACCAAGTGTAAGCGGACAGTAGAGTGGACGAGAAGAGCTTGATGATGATAATGCAGTAAAAATCCAAAGCCAGCATTCTTAACTTAAATGTCTCTGGCCCTCAGTTCGCCTCTTTGAAAAGCATCTCGTAAAACTTGCTGGGATTTACATGGACTGTTTTATGATCCCAGTGATAGCTTTACATGACCTCTGCACCAGGAATGAGAAAATAATCACCCATGAAGACCCGGTTGATCTTCTCTGTGGCCTCGGGAAATAGTTGTAATGGGAGCCTGATCCACCTAATTGAAAAGCCTCTCATAAAAGTTGTTGGGGTTTTCATGGACTGCTTGGTGATCCTAGAGTCCGTTTCATTTCATCTGTCAATCAACAAAGCGGGAATTTTGATGGATGTGGCACCTGCGCATTTCTAGCTCATGGATACGTGAAAATCAGACTGACATCCAGGTTATGTTTATGTACCTATAATTTTTTTTTTTTAAATCCCAGTCCTTATAAGTCCCAAACATGCTTATTTGCCTAGATAATACACCACACAAGCCCAGGAAAAGACAAGCCTACATCAAGCAGTACAGTCAGATCATACTCCAACGATCTATGGCCTTTCAAATGTCTATAATTTATCTAATTTCAGGTACATTAAAAAATGTCTGGGTTTGCAAGTGCAAATAAAGGGTATTGTAATAATTTAATGCATGTAAATAAAGATTAATATTTGAAATAACATGAAATAGTAAATAATAACTGTTGATTATGATGCTAGGATATTTCAAATATTACGGAACCTTGGTTATTTACATTAAACAAATTATGAGAATTTCGTATGTATAGACACTTGCAGAGCCAGATGTTATTTTATGTAAACACTGATCTCAAATATAATAGAGATCAGTGATTTGAAAGGCCATAGATCATTTGAGTATGATCTGAATATACTGTTTGATACAAGCTGGTCTTTTCATGTGCTTGTATGGTATGTTGTCGATGCAAATTGTAATGTTTGTGGTTTACATAAGCAGGTTTGTGGGTTCTTTGTATGCACTAACATTCAAATATAGAACCCCCCTAAAAAGTTGATCTTCACGCAATCACAAACTAACAATGCGCAGGCGCGACATCTACGTTGGCGAGTGGACAGACGGAATGAAACGGATTATGGTGATAGTTTTACACAACTTCTGCACCATGAACGAGAAAAACCACCCATGAAGACCCGGTTAATCTTCTCTGTGGCCTCAGGAAACAGTCGTAATGGGAGCCCGATGTGTTTAAGAAGACTGACCCAATAATGCAGTTCAAATCGCTTGTCTCAAGAAGCAGTATACGAAAGTATTCACTATATTTCTCTTTTCTTTCCCCAATGGTAATTTTGCACACCATGATGGCAGTGAACTGAAGGTCACTCGGAATATTGAACTGTTTGTGAGAAATACGGTGAGATATATATTAACCGAAATTGACCTCACTTTTGGCCACTCTATGCTATCGTCTGTTGTGGGAGCGGCAAGTAGCTGGCTTTTTTTCTTTCTACGCTCTACTGGTTGCCCTTGAGCCGTCTCCTCTGTTGTAAACCCCCCCCCCCCCCCCCCCCCCAGAAAATAGAGGCATGACAAGTTTTATTACTCATTTGGTAAGTAAATAGCTAAGAAGTATTTAAGTAAGACACCAGTAAGTAAGAAGTTAATGAAGCCAGTAAGAAGTAGGAACAGGGGTGTGGAGTCAGAGTCTGAGTCGGTGGAGTCGGGTACTTTTGGCTGGAGTCGGAGTTTGAGTCAGTGGAGTCGGGTACTTTTGGCCAGTCAGTGTATGAGTCGGTGGAGTCGGGTACTTTTGGCCAGAGTCAGCGTTTGAGTCAGTGGAGTCGGGTACTTTTGGCCAGAGTCAGAGTTTGAGTCGGTGGAGTCGGGTACTTTTGGCCAGTCAGTGTATGAGTCGGTGGAGTTGGGTACTTTTGGCGGGAGTCGGAGTTTGAGTCGGTGGAGTCGGGTACTTTTGGCCAGTCAGTGTATGAGTCGGTGGAGTCGGGTACTTTTGGCCAGAGTCAGTGTTTGAGTCGGTGGAGTCGGGTACTTTTGGCCAGAGTCAGAGTTGGTAAAAATACCCCCAACTCCGACTCCTTAACGTAATCATTTATCGTGTAGTGTAGTTGTGAAGTGTTTTCTTTTACATTATCTGGATGTTGTCCATATTGAGTACACGTAATTTGGATGTAAATACTTGTAAGAAAAAGGACCTCAAGAGAGTCTACCACCACAACAGGCAGCATCTATAAAAAAATAAATAAATAAATAAATAAATAAATAAATAAATGAATAAAAAAAAAATCGCGATAGGGGGGGAGGGGCATGGGTGCTGGAGTCGGAGTCACAGCTTTAAAATTTCCCGGAGTCGGAGTCACAACTTTAAAATTTCCCGGAGTCGGAGTCACAACTTTAAAATTTCCCAGAGTCGGAGTCACAACTTTAAAATTTCCCAGAGTCGGAGTCACAACTTTAAAATTTCCCGGAGTCGGAGTCACAACTTTAAAATTTCCCAGAGTCGGAGTCACAACTTTAAAATTTCCCGGAGTCGGAGTCACAACTTTAAAATTTCCCAGAGTCGGAGTCACAACTTTAAAATTTCCCAGAGTCGGAGTCACAACTTTAAAATTTCCCAGAGTCGGAGTCACAACTTTAAAATTTCCCAGAGTTGGAGTCACAACTTTAAAATTTCCCAGAGTCGGAGTCACAACTTTAAAATTTCCCAGAGTCGGAGTCACAACTTTAAAATTTCCTGGAGTCGGAGTCACAACTTTAAAATTTCCCAGAGTCGAAGTCACAACTTTAAAATTTCCCAGAGTCGGAGTCACAACTTTAAAATTTCCCGGAGTCGGAGTCACAACTTTAAAATTTCCCAGAGTCGGAGTCACAGCTTTAAAATTTCCCGGAGTCGGAGTCAGTCGGAAATTTTTAACTCCATCTCCACACCACTGAGTAGGAAGTAAGTATGACAGTTAGTAAGTAAGAAGGAGGAAGCAAATAAGACAGTTGGTAAGTAAGAAGTAGGAAGTAAATAAGACAGTTAGTAAGTAAGAAGGAGGAAGTAAATAAGACAGTTAGTAAGTGAGAAGTAGGAAGTAAGTAAGACAGTTAGTAAGTAAGAAGGAGGAAGTAAATAAGACAGTTGGTAAGTAAGAAGTAGGAAGTAAATAAGACAGTTAGTAAGTAAGAAGGAGGAAGTAAATAAGACAGTTAGAAAGTAAGAAGTAGAAAGTAAGTAAAACAGTTAGTAAGTAAGAAGTAGGAAGTAAATAAGACAGTTAGTAAGTAAGAAGTAGGAAGTAAATAAGACAGTTAGTAAGTAAGAAGTAGGAAGTAAATAAGACAGTTAGTAAGTAAGAAGGAGGAAGTAAATAAGACAGTTAGTAAGAAGTAGGAAGTAAGACAGTTAGTAAGTAAGAAGGAGGAAGTAAATAAGACAGTTGGTAAGTAAGAAGTAGGAAGTAAATAAGACAGTTAGTAAGTAAGAAGTAGGAAGTAAATAAGACAGTTAGTAAGTAAGAAGGAGGAAGTAAGACAGTTAGTAAGTAAGAAGTAGGAAGTAAATAAGACAGTTAGTAAGTAAGAAGGAGGAAGTAAATAAGACAGTTAGTAAGTAAGAAGTAGGAAGTAAATAAGACAGTTAGTAAGTAAGAAGGAGGAAGTAAATAAGACAGTTAGTAAGTAAGAAGTAGGAAGTAAGTAAGACAGTTAGTAAGTAAGAAGTAGGAAGTAAATAAGACAGTTAGTAAGTAAGAAGTAGGAAGTAAATAAGACAGTTAGTAAGTAAGAAGGAGGAAGTAAATAAGACAGTTAGTAAGTAAGAAGGAGGAAGTAAATAAGACAGTTGGTAAGTAAATAAGACAATTAATAAGTAAATAAGACAGTTGGTAAGTAAGAAGGAGGAAGTAAATAAGACAGTTGGTAAGTAAATAAGACAGTTGGTAAGTAAGAAGGAGGAAGTAAATAAGACAGTTGGTAAGTAAGAAGGAGGAAGTAAATAAGACAGTTGGTTAGTAAATAAGACAGTTGGTAAGTAAGAAGGAGGAAGTAAATAAGACAGTTGGTAAGTAAATAAGACAGTTGGTAAGTAAATAAGACAATTAATAAGTAAATAAGACAGTTGGTAAGTAAGAAGGAGGAAGTAAATAAGACAGTTGGTAAGTAAATAATACAGTTGGTAAGTAAGAAGGAGGAAGTAAATAAGACAGTTGGTAAGCAAATAAGACAATTAATAAGTAAATAAGACAGTTGGTAAGTAAGAAGGATGAAGTAAATAAGACAGTTGGTACGTAAGTAAATAAGACAGTTGGTAAGTAAGAAGGAGGAAGTAAATAAGACAGTTGGTAAGCAAATAAGACAATTAATAAGTAAATAAGACAGTTGGTAAGTAAGAAGGATGAAGTAAATAAGACAGTTGGTAAGTAAATAAGACAGTTGGTAAGTAAGAAGGATGAAGTAAATAAGACAGTTGGTAAGTAAATAAGACAGTTGGTAAGTAAGAAGGAGGAAGTAAATAAGACAGTTGGTAAGTAAATAAGACGGTTGGTAAGTAAGAAGGAGGAAGTAAATAAGACAGTTAGTAAGTAAATAAGACAGTTGGTAAGTAAGAAGGAGGAAGTAAATAAGACAGTTGGTAAGTAAGAAGGAGGAAGTAAATAAGACAGTTGGTATGTAAATAAGACAATTAATAAGTAAATAAGACAGTTAGTAAGTAAATAAGACAGTTGGTAAGTAAGAAGGAGGAAGTAAATAAGACAGTTGGTAAGTAAATAAGACAGTTGGTAAGTAAGAAGGAGGAAGTAAATAAGACAGTTGGTAAGTAAATATGACAGTTGGTAAGTAAGAAGGAGGAAGTAAATAAGACAGTTGGTAAGTAAATATGACAGTTGGTAAGTAAGAAGGAGGAAGTAAATAAGACAGTTGGTAAGTAAATATGACAGTTGGTAAGTAAGAAGGAGGAAGTAAATAAGACAGTTGGTAAGTAAGAAAGAGGAAGTAAATATGACAATTGGTAAGTAAGGAGGAAGTAAATAAGACAGTTGGTAAGTAAATAAGACAGTTGGTAAGTAAGAAGGATGAAGTAAATAAGACAGTTGGTAAGTAAATAAGACAGTTGGTAAGTAAGTAGTAGGAAGTAAATAAGACAGTTGGTAAGTAAGAAGGAGGAAGTAAATAAGACAGTTGGTAAGTAAATAAGACAATTAATAAGTAAATAAGACAGTTGGTACGTAAGAAGGATGAAGTAAATAAGACAGTTGGTAAGTAAATAAGACAGTTGGTAAGTAAGAAGGAGGAAGTAAATAAGACAGTTGGTAAGTAAATAAGACAGTTGGTAAGTAAGAAGGAGGAAGTAAATAAGACAGTTGGTAAGTAAATAAGACAGTTGGTAAGTAAGAAGGAGGAAGTAAATAAGACAGTTAGTAAGTAAATAAGACAGTTGGTAAGTAAGAAGGAGGAAGTAAATAAGACAGTTGGTAAGTAAATATGACAGTTGGTAAGTAAGAAGGAGGAAGTAAATAAGACAGTTGGTAAGTAAATAAGACAATTAATAAGTAAATAAGACAGTTGGTAAGTAAGAAGGAGGAAGTAAATAAGACAGTTGGTAAGTAAATAAGACAGTTGGTAAGTAAGAAGGAGGAAGTAAATAAGACAGTTGGTAAGTAAATATGACAGTTGGTAAGTAAGAAGGAGGAAGTAAATAAGACAGTTAGTAAGTAAATAAGACAGTTGGTAAGTAAGAAAGAGGAAGTAAATATGACAGTTGGTAAGTAAGGAGGAGGTAAATAAGACAGTTGGTAAGTAAATAAGACAGTTGGTAAGTAAGAAGGATGAAGTAAATAAGACAGTTGGTAAGTAAATAAGACAGTTGGTAAGTAAGAAGGAGGAAGTAAATAAGACAGTTGGTAAGTAAATAAGACAATTGGTAAGTAAGAAGGAGGAAGTAAATAAAACAGTTAGTAAGTAAATAAGACGGTTGGTAAGTAAGAAGGAGGAAGTAAATAAGACAGTTGGTAAGTAAGAAGGAGGAAGTAAATAAGACAGTTGGTAAGTAAATAAGACAGTTGGTAAGTAAGAAGGAGGAAGTAAATAAGACAGTTGGTAAGTAAGGAGGAAGTAAATAAGACAGTTAGTAAGTAAATAAGACAGTTGGTAAGTAAGAAGGAGGAAGTAAATAAGACAGTTGGTAAGTAAATAAGACAGTTGGTAAGTAAGAAGGAGGAAGTAAAAAAGACAGTTGGTAAGTAAGAAGGAGGAAGTAAAAAAGACAGTTGGTAAGTATATAAGACAGTTGGTAAGTAAGAAGGAGGAAGTAAAAAAGACAGTTGGTAAGTAAATAAGACAGTTGGTAAGTAAGAAAGAGGAAGTAAATATGACAGTTGGTAAGTAAGGAGGAAGTAAATAAGACAGTTGGTAAGTAAATAAGACAGTTGGTAAGTAAGAAGGATGAAGTAAATAAGACAGTTGGTAAGTAAATAAGACAGTTGGTAAGTAAGAAGGAGGAAGTAAATAAGACAGTTGGTAAGTAAGAAGTAGGAAGTAAGATGGTAAGTGGGCGGGAGAATCACCTGAAAACCGGCCAATCTTCCCTGTCACCTCCCACGCCAACACCTTCCCTCCCTCTTACCCAGCTGTTTCTCTCTCGCCCTCCTCCCTTTCCTCACCCCCATGACCCTGACAGAGAAATCTATCTTAGGGAAACAAGGCGTACTTTTACCCCGCTCGCCTCGCCTCCAATGTTGACACTTGTTCTTAGTCGTGGCCTGGGTCGCGCTGGAGTCCCGACAACCTTAGATCTGGATGCCATTATTGGCACACGCTCTTTTGTATTTGTTTCACAGCCATACGGGTCGTCCAATGAAATTGAGCACACTTGTGTCAGACCTGCACACCTTCCTCTAACAGCCAGCAGGGAGCCAGCAGCCAACCAGCTCTGGGAAAGTAAATAAAAGACAGTTTGTGTCTTCATCAACAGGTATCGCCAACCCACCATTACGCCCTTATACTTTACCATAATTTGGTCACCAGCCGTTGTAATGTGCCGTAAGAAGGTGACAGGAGATTATTATTAGCCTTACGATCAGCCACTGTCTCGGTATAGGCACTCAGTAACCCACGTAGCCTTTGATATATGCGTGTCACGGCGGGCTGCTGACGACCTTGAGAGGCGGCAGCACTCAAAGGGTACTGAGAGACTTCACCCAAGTCTGGGTGCTTCTCTTTGAGTGTTGCTGCTGTGATGGATGGATTTAACAATACTTATCGCTGTAAAACATTATCGGCAGCAGTTGGGGAAGTCTTTCGATCTCTTACCTACATATCCCTCCATCGCCTGACCCTTGCCTGCAGGGAGGGACGCTGCCTCCTGGGCGTCATGAGCCTTGATATACTTGTCATGGGCCACGTGGCTGACACACTACCCAAGCTCCATCAATGCAAAGGCACTTTGCTTCCTTTCCGTTACCTGCTTGCAGAAAACTTCAGCATATGGAGAGAAAATTAGTGTAAACTAATTATCTGGGGGTGGAGGGGGCCCTGATGCCATTACTCGCCGTGCTGCTCTTTATTGTGTTAACAACTGAACACACACACACACACACACACACACACACACTATTGCAGCAATAAATGTTCTGTGCGAGCCCAAGGTATTGTGAAGATAAGTCATCAATGATTACAATTCAATAGCATTTAATTTAATTTAAATACTTATTGTTGAATAAAAAAAATAATACAGTAAAATACTAAGGCCATGTAAACGTGTTTCATTTTGCTTGAGGGTCAAAATAGCTAGGTTTAGAGAATACTGTAGGAAAATGTCTTCAACATATTATAATGACATTGGTACCCATGAAGATGAAGACTGTGCAGCCTTATACATTAGGCTATTAAATAAAGATGCACTCATAACCCAACCCAGAGGAGTTTCAAGCTGAAGAGCCTTCACACCGCTGAAACAGTAATATTTCCCCGCATTTTAAAATCTCATAAACGAATAATAATAATGGAAACGGTTACCAGAGTGATGATTAGCAAATGCAATCTAAACAAATAACGTGTTAACTTTTAGAATGAATTGGGTGTAATTCTAAAGTTTTACCAAGACAGGCATGGCTCACCAAAAGCTAGCTTCTGTTCATGAAACTCTTGTAACACGTCCAGTCTATTAGACTGTGGCCTTGATGAGACTGTGAAATATCCCTTGTGAGTCTGTAATAACAGCTGGAACCCTGTGGGAGAGATCACAGCCAATAATTTTGGCCACAATTAAGGGCCATAGCTTCCCTCATCATGTCTGAACCTGAGGTGAACGATTGTTTCAGTCCTTGCAGCTGTGCCTCTCTCACAATGGTTTCCACAGACGGTACAAAGGGAGGGCGGTTATGACAGCAAGACACACACAATGGCAGTGTGTGTGTCTTGCTGTCATAACCGATGGTTTCCTCCCAAGACGACTGACTGTTAGCACACGTCTACATTACAAAGCAGCCGAATCCGCTTCCAAAATAGGTATAATTATTGTTTAATTACCTCAGTTCAAAGTCGGCGCGGTGCTCGAAGGGCCAAAAATGGCGTCCAGCAGCCTTAAGGTGGCGTCGCACTGGACCAAATCTGGCGAGCACGAGCTTTTGCTGGAGGGATGGCTTGCTCCCGAGCTTTTGCTCCTGCGTTTAGCTCGCCGCTTGGACGGGGAGCAGCTCGGCGAACCGCAAGCAGGCAGTTAAATGAGCTCTTTGGTGCACCGATATGTGAATAGTATATATTACCTAGTGTATTGAATCCGTATACCCATGATATTAGAAAACTTATTCACATACTCCTTTTATGTTTGACGGTGTCTGTAATATTTCATAATGTTGTTATGCCGGACGTATTACTTGGGTTCCGTGTCGCCGTCACAAGACTCCGTGGGAGGGAGATATAATATAAACACTTTGCACAACTTCTGTAGTTTAATATTCTTCCTTAGTAGTACACTTCACTCTGACTCTTCACTGACCACTATAGCTTACTATGACTGGGACTGTCTCCTCTCGCCCTCTTCTCCTATATATATCCAGAACAATACAGTCTAGAATGTTACAGTATATTTTAGATCATACAAGAACATGTAGCAACAGTATGTGCGAGTTGGCAACACTTCCCGCCTGGCGCCTGGCCGCGCCCCGCGGGGCGCGGACGAGGCTTTGCTCCCCGCCCCCCTGCTCGCTTCTCCTGGAGCCTTCTAGAGGCCTATGGACGCTGGGGGAAGCTTCCAGCACAACACTATCCCCCCCTCTTAATTGTGATCGTCCCGATCACACACTTAACTATATACAAACATAAGAGAATTAATCAAAAACATAATAATCGTCGTATCGCTGTGGACGCCTGCGTTGTCTCTGTCTTCTGCTCGGTGCCTCCTGCGCGTCTGTCTCCTGGTGCGCCTCGTCGTCGTCCGCTTCTTGGGGTGTCCCTGGAACATCTGTCGAAGCCGGGAGGTTATCTCCCTCGGCTGAAAGGTCCAGAAGACCTATGTCGTCGTCGACCTCCTCTCGGTCCTGGACGTCCCTTGCGTTTTCGTCGGCTGCTGGGTGTTTGTAGTTGTTCCAGGTGTAGTTTCCCGGACCGTCGTACCTCCATAGGCGGTTGACGTGGACAACTTTCGGCTTGGTCCTTTCTGTGCTCCGGATTCGGTAAGTCACGTCGGAGAGGCGTTCTAGCACAGTGTAAGGGCCTTCCCAGGGGCTCTGTAACTTCGGAGACTGTCCTTTCTTCCTCTGCGGGTTGTAAAGCCAGACTTGGTCTCCTTCCTTGAAGTCAACGTGGCTTGCCCTCATATTGTAACCGCGCTTCATGGCCTCCCCGGAGAACTTCAAGGCACCTCGGACTTGATGGTGCACCTCTTCCAGCCGTTCCTCTAGTTGACGGGCAAAACTGGAGGCGTCCCTTGGAAGGCTTTCCCCAGGAGGCCTTCCTGTCAGTAGGTCCACCGGCAATCGCAGCTCACGTCCAAACATCAGCTTTGCCGGTGAATACCCCGTAGTCTCGTGGGCGGCAGACCTGTAGGCCATGAGAAGCGCAGGCAGCTTCTGATCCCATGAAAACTGATCATTGTTGCACTGCTTGGCCAACTCCTGGCCCAACGTCCAATTAAACCTCTCCACCATTCCATCTGACTGTGGGTGCAGAGGGGTGGTCCGGGTCTTCTTGATACCCAGAAGCTTGCAGCACTCAGCAAGGACTGTTGACTCAAAATTCCTTCCCTGGTCGGAATGGAGCTCGTTAGGCACACCGAAGCGACAGAAGAACTCCTCCACCAAAACCTTGGCGATGGTAGTGGATTCCTGGTCAGGGATGGCGTAGGCTTCCGGCCACTTGGTGAAGTAATCCATTGTGACGCAGCTGTACCTATTTCCGTTCGTCGTTAGAGGCAAGGGTCCTGCTATATCCACTGCCACCCGTTCCATGGGGGCTCCAACCTGGTATAGTTGCAATGGGGCACGGTGACGCTTCTTGGGGCCCTTCTTTGCACAGCACACCTCACACGCGTGACACCATTCATCCACGTCCTTCCTCATGCCAACCCAGTAGAATCTTTGGCGCAGGCGACTCAGCGTCTTCTTTACCCCAAGGTGTCCGCTGGTGATGCTGTTGTGTATTTCTTTCAAGACGCCTTCCCGGGACTTCACAGGTAGCACCGTGGACCAGTAGTGGTCAAGACCATCATGAGAGACCCAACGTCGCTGCAACACCCCGTCGTCTATCCGAAGAGTGTCCCACTGAGTCCAATAATTCTTGGTGGTAGGGCTTTCTCTCGAGATTACTTCCTACCCAGGTCGCGTTGACGACTGACTCAGCCACTCCATAATTGGTCTCAGATCTCGGTCCTCCCGCTGCAGTTTTCCCAAGTCTTCCCATGGCACCTCCGCTGTCTGTTCCACTGTAGTGCGGCGGCACTTATTCTGGACGCTTTCCCTCTGGAGGCAATGTTGACACTCAGGTAGGCAGGGGCGCCGGCTCAAGCTGTCCGCGTTACCGTGTGTAAGCCCAGATCGGTGCACAATAGTGTAGTGATGCTGCTCTAGTTTACCTAACCAGCGAGCAAGCTGGCCCTCAGGGTTTTTCAGTGATTTCAGCCACCGTAATGCAGCGTGATCCGTGCGGATGGTGAAAGTTGCACCGTACAGGTAAGCATAGAAAAAGTCAAGGCTCTTGACTACTGCCAGGAGTTCTTTCCGGGTCACGCAATAGTTTTTCTCGGCTGGGGTGAGCTTCTTGCTGAAGTAGGCCACAACCCGTTCCATGTCGGCACATGCCTGGGACATCACTCCACCAATCCCCTCATCACTGGCATCACAATCCAGTATAAAAGGCTTAGAGGGGTCTGGGTAGGTGAGTACGGGCGAGCTGATGAGGGCCTCCTTGAGCTTCTCAAAGGCAACCTGAGTTTCCGCTGTCCACTCAAACTTGCGCCCCTTCTTCGTCAGGAGGTGCAGTGGTGCAGCAATCGTAGCGAAGCTTTTCACAAACCTGCGGTAGTATGAGCACAACCCGAGGAAGCTCCGCAGCTCCTTCACGTTGGTGGGTGTCGGCCAGTCCCTTACCGCAGCCACCTTCTCAGGATCAGTGCGTACTCCAGCCTCGCTCACGATGTGTCCCAAGTATTGGACCTCCTTTTGGAAGAGACAGCATTTCTTCGGGCTGAGTTCAAGGTGTGAAGCTCTAAACCGGGCGAAAACCTCTGATAGCCTTTCCATCTCCTGCTCGAAGGTCTGGCCAAAGACAATCACGTCGTCGAGGTAGATGAGTGCCGTCTTCCAGTGAAGTCCCTCCAGCACCTTCTCCATCAGCCGCTCGAACGTGGCCGGCGCGTTGCACAGGCCAAAGGGCATGACCTTAAACTGCCACGGGCCTTGACCGTAGGAGAAGGCTGTTTTCTCTTTGTCCTGCTCCGCCATTTTGACTTGGTGATACCCAGACTTCATATCCAGTGTTGAAAACCACTTGGAGCCCACCAAAGCGTCGAGCGTGTCGTCGATCCGTGGGAGTGGGTATGAATCCTTGATGGTGAGATCGTTGAGGGCTCGGTAGTCCACGCAGCACCTGAGGGAACCGTCCTTTTTCCTGACGAGCACTACAGCAGACGCCCATGGGCTGCTGGACCGCTCGATTAACCCCTGTTGCCGGAGATCATCCATTACCTCATCCATCTCCTTGCGACGGGCTGGTGCCATCCTTCGAGGAGTTTGCTTCACTGGGCGGTGGCTACCTGTGTCGATGTGGTGCTCTACCAGGTCCGTACACCCCAAGTCCAGGTCTCCTGTGGAAAACACATCTGCATTCCTCACGAGAAGCTCCCTGAGCTGTTCCACTTGGGGCTCCTCTAGACACTTGGAGCTCCTGTCAAACAGGTCGCGCAGGTAGTCGGGCAGCTCCTCCTGGGGCTTCGTCAGGGTTCTCCTGCAGACACAGGTTCTCGGTTCCTGGTCGATCTCTTGGCACAACCCCACCATGGTCCCTTGTTCTATTTTCTTTGGGCTGAAGGAGACATTGGCCACGACGACAGGCACTTCCGCTGCAGCAGGGTCTACCAAAGTACTGCCTACAATCACCCCGTTTTCTACCGGGCATCGACTTCCACTCTCTACCACACACAGGCTAGCCGGGGGGGCACCCGTAATTTGACAGGGTAACAGCATCTCCGACCTCGGAGGAATAATGGTGGTGCGTTTGACCGTCACTGGCAGGTCTTCCTTGTTCACAGTTGTCAGTGGCACCCTCCTTCCTCCTACAGTCAGCTGCTTAGCGCGGAAGTCTAGCTCGCATCTGTGGGAGACAAGATAATCCATACCTAGGATGCAGGGGTCGTCCATGTCAGCCACGTAGACAGAGAGGAACTCTTCCTTTCCTCCGAGCTCAAACTTCACGTCCACTGGGCCTCTGAGCTCTGCGTAGTGTCATGTGACTCCGCACAGTCGATGCGGCGTCTTAGGAAGCCGACGATGACTCACCACGTCAGGCCGCACCAATGTGCGTTCCGAGCCTGTGTCGATGACCACAGGCCACAACACTCCGTCAACCTTGCCCTCCACTTGGCAGCTTGTCATGGTGGTTCTCCTGCACACTGATATCTTCGGGGCATGTACAGGACAGACTGGTCGTTGCCCCCGTGAACCAGTCCTTCTTAGTTTCCTGAGTGGTGGTCCCTCGCCGGGGGCACATTTTTCCGACACTCATTCTTCCAGTGCCCCTTTTCTCCACAGGTCCTTCCCTGGGCTTCTTCTTAGCGCCACCTTCATATTCCTTCTTCCTCTTATAGCATTCGTTCTCCTTGTGCCCAACCTTCTCGCAGTACCAGCACGTTCCTTGGAACCTGTCTGTGTTGCTACAGCGCCCTTTCGTGCCCTAAAGCCAGAAGTCGAGTCGTCCCTGAAGCTTGACAAGCTAGACCTAACAAAGGACTCAAACTCCATGGCACGTGCCAGAGCTTCCTGCATTGATGTTGGCTTAGCTTGGTTCACTTGTATCTTCAGCTGAGGGCTGTCCAGGGCATCGATGAATTGATCACGCAGCAAAACCGTCAGCAGGTCGGGGGTGGCACCTGGGTATGCCTTGTGCGCCATGCTCTCAAGGTCCTGAGCGAGTTCCTGAAGAGACTCGCCGCGCCTCCTGTTGCGGGTTCTGAACCTAACCCTGAAGAGCTCGTTCTGGTGCTTGGTCCCATATCGTTGCTCCAGCGCCTGTGTCAGCCCGCTGTAGCTGCCCTTTATCGCATTGTCGAGCTGAGCAAGGACCTCCAGCGCCGCCCCTTTCAGGCTAGTGGCCAGCTGTACCGCGCACTCTTGGTCATCCCATCCGTTCCGAGCTGCCAACAGCTCAAACTGAGCGCGGTAAGCCTCCCAGGAGACCTTGCCATCAAACTCCTGAGGCTTCTTTCTAACAGGCGAACCCAGCAGACTCATGGGGCTGGCGGAACTTCTTGCGGGGATAAACTCAGGCGAAACAGGGCTCAAACTACCCCGGACTTGCGTATGAGAAGCATCTTGGGTACAACTAGCCCCTGTAGGCACTGGCTGTCCGTTTCCAGCCAAGCAGTCTTCAAGGGCCTTCACTCTGTCACTTACTTCTAGTATTTCTTTGTGTGTCGTCTCCCGTACCACCTCCATCTCTTGTTGAAGATTTGTGTGTTCTTTCTCCACTTCTATCAGGCGTTGTCCCAAGTTCGTGGTCACATCAGTCATTTCTCATCGCACTGACTCACTTCCATCTTGTACTGCTTTTAGCTGTAGCTGTAATCCTGTGAAGCGATCTTCTAGCTGTTCTTTGAGTTCTTGGAGTGTTCCTTCTTGTTGTTGCTGTGCTCTTTCTTGTTGTTGCTGTGCTCTTTCTTGTTGTTCTTTGAGTTCTTGGAGTCTTCCTTCTTGTTGTTGCTGTGCTCTTTCTTGTTGTTCTTTGAGTTCTTGGAGTGCTCTCTCTTGTTTCTCCCCCTGTAGTCTCAAGGCTTCCAAAAGTTCAGTCAACATGTTGTCCCTCTGGGCAGCTTGAGAAAGAGTCTCCATGCCGAAAAACAAATGCCTACACTCCTGACACCAGTGTTATGCCGGACGTGTTACTTGGGTTCCGTGTCGCCGTCAGGAGACTCCGTGGGAGGGGGATATGTAAACACTTTGCACAGCTTCTGTAGTTTAATATTCTTCCTTAGTAGTACACTTCACTCGGACTCTTCACTTACCACTAGCTTACTATGACTGGGACTGGCCCTCTCTCGCCCTCTTCTCCTATATATATCCAGAACAGTACAGTCTAGAATGTTACAGTATATTTTAGATCATACAAGAACATGTAGCAAAAATATATGCGAGTTGGCAACACTTCCCGCCTGGCGTCTGGCCGCGCCCCGCGGGGCGCGGACGGCCCGCCTTGTTCTCCGCCCCCCTGCTCGTTCCTCCCGGAGCCTTCTAGAGGCCTATGGTCGCCGGGGGAAGCTTCCAGCACAACAATATTCTTCCTTAGTAGTACACTTCACTCTGACTCTTCACTGACCACTAGCTTACTATGACTGGGACTGTCTCCTCTCGCCCTCTTCTCCTATATATATCCAGAACAGTACAGTCTAGAATGTTACAGTATATTTTAGATCATACAAGAACATGTAGCAAAAGTATGTGCGAGTTGGCAACACTTCCCGCCTGGCGCCTGGCCGCGCCCCGCGGGGCGCGGACGAGACTTTGCTCCCCGCCCCCCTGCTCGCTTCTCCTGGAGCCTTCTAGAGGCCTATGGACGCCGGGGGAAGCTTCCAGCACAACAATGTTGAGAAAAGTAGTGTTGGATTTTATTTTGATTTCCAAGATCATGACCAAGACCGCCCAGGCCAGCTGATATAAACACTCGCCATGGCCACCTCTCCTCGTTCAAAAGTTCACTTGTCCTCCTTCATTGTACACTCTTTGATAGCAAGAGTCAGGCACCATCCCGAGTTATGGGACCACAGCCATCCAGATTTCTGTAAGTCTACGCTGAAGAAAGTTATGATGTTATGATGTTGTACACATCATGGATCTCCCTCCCTTCTCTTCAGCCATGACCGAACCCAGACTCGTCTTTTCTTCTTCTGAGCTCGTTGAATAACGACAAGTAATGCCGTCACAGCTGCACACTTAGCCGTAATGCGAAGCGTAGGGGTAGTAGGCGCCATGGTTGAGGCTTTGTTTACAATGTTGCTCGCCGCTCGCCCCTCGTCGCTCGTCTGTGTGACGACAACAGTAACTTGCTCGCGAGCAAAAGCTGCCAGCAAGAGCTCGTGCTCGCCAGATTTGGGTCCAGGGGGCGCCGTATCTCTGCATTCCTTTCACATACTCAAAACTTTTTAAGGCCGCCGTAAGAGGACCTTAAGGCGCGCGCCGCTGCAAGGCGGCCGCGTCTCGGTGGCCAATCAGGGGCAAGTTCTAGTCGGCAAATAGGAAGCGTCGACCAATCGCGGGATGTAAACACAAATTAGCTGTTGTGCGAACGTTCCCGCGGTGCCCACCCTCTCACGACAATGGAGCCTCTCTCCTCACCCCCTACCTTGCCCCCTACGAAGAAAAGGAGGCCGAACTTTTCGGAAGAGGAGCTACTAATGCTAATAGCACTGACACAAACCTAACCTACCTTTGTTCATAACCTCAGACATTCAGACTATGCCATATTCTATATGCAAGCTAACACCATTTTTGTGAAAAGTTATCTTTAACATTTATCAGCACTATGGTATATATACAACACTTGCAACACAGTGATGTCCCTGCTCACCCACGCGTGCAAGATACTACGTTGCGAAGGATGGGGGGTGCATCCCCAAGTCTGTAGGATTTAGGAAGGCAAATATGAGGAAAATGGTGTCGTGCGCGTATACTGCATGCATATATATTTACTCCGTCTTCAATTGTGATGCTGTCCATAAAGTATGAGTGCATAGAAACATGGCAACATACCTATCTACTTACTAGTTCTTTGCAACTCCGCATAATAAAAAATGTATCATTGCAAGAGGCAGCGGGAAGCCCTCTCACAAGTTTTCACCAAACTTCCTAGTTACTGTATTACTAAACATCTTACTGGTAGTTCATTCACTTCTTACAGTTGTATAAGTAGTATAACTACGTAAACATCGTTTATATGCACTTCATACCTGTATGAAGGCTGCATGTTCCACTTCTAGCAGCGAAGGCGTGCAGGGAGAGGAGGCCGTAACTCACTTAGGGCGGCCCACACCCGCCTTAACCTGTGGCGCCGTAACTCTCCTTAAAATGGCCGCGCCGATGCTTTGAGTATACCAGCGGAAGCGCTACGGCCGGACTTGCGGCGCCTTAAGCAGATACGACGCCGTAGCTTCGTCTCAGAATCCGCCCCCAGTGTGACGCCAGCTTTATACACAGGGCCGCCTATGTCGGGACTCTCTCTATAAAGGGACTCTAGGTCGCGGGTGACGGTGGAGACTCATACTAACACGTAAGTGATTGATTGATAGTTTATTGTTGCAGGTAAACAACAAGGGAGAAGGGAGGAACATGCCATCCCAACCCCCAGGCAGGACAGAGTGTGATTATACAACTAGTCTTACATGTGGATCGAGGTGGCACCAGGAAACTAAAAGCTCCCCTGATTAAATCAAGGCCTTTATTATTTTAGCACTTGTCCCCAACCATTGTATCTCTTTGGTTTCCTGGTGCTACTTCCACATGTATCCTTAGTTGTATAATCACACTCTGTCCTGCCTGGGGGTTGGGATGGCGTGCTCCTCCCTTCTCCTTTCTTGTTTACTTGCAACAATAAACTATCAAGCAAGAAGTATCCCTTTCCAGTGATGTTAGAGCACGGATTCTCTGTTCCTCTCTCTCACTTCTTCCCTTCCCTCTCTCCTTTTCTTCACCCCAGTGAGCCCTGATAGCGAAATGTATCTTAATGTTCAGTAGGAAGACAATAAAATATGACTAGCTCTTTCAAAATCTTCCACATCAGATTCTAATGGTAGTAATGACTAATCTCCAGGCAGGTGACAAGGACAAGTAGAAGAAGGAAATATGAGTTTTATATTTTCTTTTAAGCCAAACCAGTTTCCAAATTTGAAAATTAACGTAGCTTTGGTAATTGTTTAAAATTTTGTGTTATTTTTTGGTACGACAACATATTGTACCTCTCTGAACAAACATTTTCCACAATGAAGTGTGTCAAGGCTAACTATCCAGCAGATTTATCTGATCAACATTTGCGAGAGAGAGAGAGAGAGAGAGAGAGAGAGAGAGAGAGAGAGAGAGAGAGAGAGAGAGAGAGAGAGAGAGAGAGAGAGAGAGAGAGAGAGAGAGAGAGAGAATTCAGATACTTTATTCCACCACAAGGGGCTCTTAAGCAGACGAGTGACATAGTGGACAGTGTGCACACATACAGGGTCGTGGCTCTACCAACACGTGCATGTAAGGGCAGTACCTACATCGGGTGGTAGGTACTGCCAAGAATGATACGATAATAAAAGAGACCAAAACGATTGTCGGAAAAAAGATAAAAGTATAAGATATTAGAATCCTATAAAAGCAGCACCTTCAAACATACAACAAGTAAAGCAGGATAAAGCTTAGAATTGTTGTGGCCTATAAAGGTACCACCTGTAAACACGTTATATAGAAGAGGAGTGTAAAGGAAGCATAAAGTCACAAATCATATCCACCTGACAGAAATAAGGTCATAAGTCTTTATTGGAAGATAGTCAAGGTATGAGTGAGTCTCTCTCTCTCTCTCTCTCTCTCTCTCTCTCTCTCTCTCTCTCATTTATCTC
>NC_066519.1:1921339-1947019 GCF_024679095.1 Eriocheir sinensis
GCACACACACATTCATTTCAGTTTTTGTTTCATCCAAGCTCACAATGTCGTAATGTAATAAATCATGAACCTCCGATTTTTCCAGCTGAGTTCTAACAGCATTGACATTCCATGACATTACCTTATTTCACAGGCGTACTCGTATGTTGTGGTCCTCTTAAAAAAAACATAAAATTAAATTTCAGTCACCTGTCCGTCTCTATACAGCTGCCGTTCTTTATAATCTATATAAATATTACAGCCGACATTTTCAGGTCTTTCCTTTTCTCTTTTTTCAGCGTCTTTTAGCCTTTTCCATCCATCTCTCTCACTGCAGGATGAGTATCTTTCTTAGTGAAGATCCTTTTAAAGGTATCGCCGGCCTCCTTCAAACGCTTGGCACGCTCCAGCACAGCGTCACGGCCACTTCTTGACGCCACCCGTGTTACGTCCTCGCCCTGGCCTCGCCTCACCCAGGCAGGGCCGGCCACCTGGCTCCCCGGGGGCCAGGGGCAGCACACAGCCTTGTTACGTCCTCGCCTCACCCAGGCAGGGCCGGCCAAATGGCTCCCCGGGGCAGGGGCAGCACACAGCCTTGTTACGTCCTCGCCTCACCCAGGCAGGGCCGGCCAAATGGCTCCCCGGGGCCAGGGGCAGCACACAGCCTTGTTACGTCCTCGCCCTGGCCTCGCCTCACCCAGGCAGGGCCGGCCACCTGGCTCCCCGGGCCAGGGGCAGCACACAGCCTTGTTACGTCCTCGCCCTGGCCTCGCCTCACCCAGGCAGGGCCGGCCACCTGGCTCCCCGGGGCCAGGGGCAGCACACAGCCTTGTTACGTCCTCGCCCTGGCCTCGCCTCACCCAGGCAGGGCCGGCCACCTGGCTCCCCGGGCCCAGGGGCAGCACACAGCCTTGTTACGTCCTCGCCCTGGCCTCGCCTTACCCAGGCAGGGCCGGCCACCTGGCTCCCCGGGCCCAGGGGCAGCACACAGCCTTGTTACGTCCTCGCCCTGGCCTCGCCTCACCCAGGCAGGGCCGGCCACCTGGCTCCCCGGGCCCAGGGGCAGCACACAGCCTTGTTAGGCCCTCGCCCTGGCCTCGCCTCACCCAGGCAGGGCCGGCCACCTGGCTCCCCGGGCCCAGGGGCAGCACACAGCCTTGTTAGGCCCTCGCCCTGGCCTCGCCTCACCCAGGCAGGGCCGGCCACCTGGCTCCCCGGGGCCAGGGGCAGCACACAGCCTTGTCAGGCCCTCGCCCTGGCCTCGCCTCACCCAGGCAGGGCCGGCCAAATGGCTCCCCGGGGCCAGGGGCAGCACACAGCCTTGTTAGGCCCTCGCCCTGGCCTCGCCTCACCCAGGCAGGGCCGGCCACCTGGCTCCCCGGGGCCAGGGGCAGCACACAGCCTTGTTAGGCCCTCGCCCTGGCCTCGCCTCACCCAGGCAGGGCCGGCCAAATGGCTCCCCGGGGCCAGGGGCAGCACACAGCCTTGTTAGGCCCTCGCCCTGGCCTCTCCTCACCCAGGCAGGGCGTCACGCACCACGCCGGACACATGCTGCCATTTTGGGTGTACTAGAATGTGCTCAAAAGTATTCGTAAGATTATCGACTACTTGGAGTCCGGGAACATTTATAAGTAGCTACTGAGAAATTTTCGTCCCCAGGTTTCGAGTAGGAGTACATGATGCTGTGTACTCACGCACGAGTACACGTACTTGTACCCAAGTCTGCTGGGGAGAAAGAGAGACAGAAAGAGAGAGAGAGGAAATGGAGGGAAGGGCGAGAGAGGAAGGAGAAGAGATAAGGGGAGGGTGAAAGAGGTCTGTCAGTAGGCCTGGCCAGCCCGTCTGTCAGTCTTCAAGGGAGGGTGACTGACACGAGTCCATCAGCCAGTCGTCAGTTCACCTACCAGCTGGTCACAAAGTAACTGCTACTATTACTAACACTTCTGCTACAACAGGTATTACTACTACTACTACCTATCACTAGGCTCATAACACTACCCATGGATATACTATCACAACAACTTCTACCAAAGCCTTGTCAAAATATCACTAGGCTCATAACACTACCCATGGATATACTAACACAACAACTTCTACCAAAGCCTTGTCAAACTATCACTGGGCTCATAACACTACCCATGAAAACACTAACACAACAACTTCTACCAAAGCCTTGTCAAACTATCACTAGGCTCATAACACTACCCATGAAAACACTAACACAACAACTTCTACCAAAGCCTTGTCAAACTATCACTAGGATCATAACACTACCCATGAAAACACTAACACAACAATCTGTACCAAAGCCTTGTCAAACTATCACTAGGCTCATAACACTACCCATGGAAACACTAACACAACAACCTCTACCAAAGCCTTGTCAAACTATCACTAGGCTCATAACACTACCCATGGAAACACTAACACAACAACCTCTACCTAAGCCTTGTCAAACTATCACTAGGCTCATAACACTACCCATGGAAACACTAACACAACAACCTCTACCAAAGCCTTGTCAAACTATCACTAGGCTCATAACACTACCCATGGAAACACTAACACAACAACCTCTACCTAAGCCTTGTCAAACTATCACTAGGCTCATAACACTACCCATGGAAACACTAACACAACAATCTCTATCACAGACTTATCAGATGAAGGTATTTAAGATCGATATTCTCAGATGCTTTCGACTTTCACAACAACTAGTATTTGCAAAGTCTACGAAGATCAGTCGTGTCTCGTGAGTGTTTTCACGTTCACAGTGCAGAGGGTTTGTCACACTCCCACCAGGGCCATAACACTACCCATGGCAGCACTAACACAACAACCTCTGCGAACACCTTATCAACTGACTGACTGAGTGACTGTCTGAATGACCGATTGAGTGACTGACTGACGGACATACTGATTGAATTCACTCAGTCGGCCAATCAGTCAGTCAGTAAGATTGACTGACTGACTAATTGACTGCCTGCCTTACTGACTGATTAACTGATTGGCTGATTGGCTGATTGATTGACTTACTTACTGATTGACTAACTGACTGATTGATTAATTAACTACCTGCCTGATTGACTGACTTACATCTGATAAGTCTGTGATAGAGATTGTTATATTAGTATTTTCATGGGTAGTGTTATGAGCCTTGTGATAGATTGACAAGGCTTTGGTAGAAGTTGTTATGTTAGTATTTTCGTGGGTAGTGTTATGAGCCTAGTTGATAGTCTCATAACTAGTGCTTAAATGACACTCTCATAAGCAGGTCTGGGTGCGAGAGGGAGTTAGGGGTCTTAGTGAGCTCTGATCTCCTTACAAGGGCACAATGCATTCAAGCTAGAAATCGAGCAAACAAGGTACTGGGATTTATTTCAAGGAGCGTAAGCAACAGAAGCGCCGAAGTCTTCCTCAAACTATATTTAGCATTAGTTAGACCTCATCTTGACTATGGGGTTCAGTTCTGGTCACCTTACTATAGAATGGATATCAAAATGTTAGAATCGGTGCAGAGGAGGATGACTAAGATGATTCAGGGGTTGAGAAACTTGCCATACGAGGAAAGACTCAAACAGTTAAACTTGCATTCTCTAAAACGGCGAAGGGAGCGTGGAGACATGATCGAGGTTTATAAATGGATGAAGGGCTTTAATAAGGGGGATATTCATATGGTTTTGTTGGTAAGAGAACCGGGTAGGACACGAAGTAATGGGTTTAAACAGGATAAATTCAGATTCAACAGGGACATAGGCAAAAATTGGTTTACTAACAGAGTGGTGGATGAGTGGAATAGGCTTAGCAGTCATGTGGTGAGTGCCAATACAATTGTCACATTCAAAAATAGTTTAGATAAATTCGTGGACATCGATATTAGGTGGGGTTAGATACACGGGAGCTTAGGTTCAAAGGAGCTGCCTTGAACAGGCCTACCGGCCTCTTGCAGACTCCTACGTTCTTATGTTCTTATGTTCTTATTAACTGGCTGATTGATTAATTAACTGACTGCCTGATTGATTGATTGATTGACTGACTGATTGACTGCCTGTCTGGCTGACAGATTGATTAACTGACTGGTTGATTCATTGACTGGTTGATTCACTGACTAATTGACTGATTGACTGACTAGTCGACTCATGGGGAGGCGGTGGTTGAGTGGATGGCTCACCGGTGCCGTGTCCTCTTGGACGAGGGTTCGAGTCCTGCCCGCCGCCACAGCGGGGATTTTTCAGTCCCCGCCGAGTGGGCCTATCACATTGGGCAAGTTTTCCTCCAACCTCCAGTTAATCGGCGGCACCGTCCACCTCCAGCACTTTTTCCGCCGGCTGTCGGAGCAAATTTGCAGCCCGTAGCTTTCGGGAAGGAACCGATTTGCTGGAGGGAAATTCGAAGTCAACTGACATTCTGTGTAAATTGTTGAGAAAACAAATTAGTTTGCCATAGTGATTTTATTTCTTGCATAACTTGCAATAGAATAAGGATTATGAAGAAGAAAAAAAAAAAGACCAAAACAAAACTTTATATTAGAACAACACAAGTTGTCAGTTGACCTCTTAACATTAACAAACCCCAAACTGTTCTCTCCCTGCTAACTACTGCCGCCTGCACACACGCCTCTCCTTCTTGGCTTTAAGTTAATTGCAGTGAAGAAGTAAAGGCGCTGCGGCGACAATTCTTCTCGAATAGAGGCTCGTCGTCCTGAAGAGGTCGGCCATTGTTGCGGGAGCTGGAGGTAAACGTAACAAACGTGTGTGCCAGGAGAGGTCGGCGGTACCGGCTGAAATCGGAGGTTGGCGGTAGGATGTCGGAGGAAACATAGCCCAGTGCGATAGCCCCTTAAAGAGAGGCTCCAAAGTGAGCCCCGGGGGCAGCATGAGCCACGCCAACACTTGCCGGCTCCACAACGGGCTGGGGCCGAGCACCTCGCCCCGCCAAGACAGCCTAAGCCCGAAACGTAAAAAAAAAAAAAAAAAGAGCGCTGACTGACTAACTAAATCAATCATTGACTGGCTGACTGACTGAATGATTGAAAAGCTGACTGACTGAATAGTTGACTGACTGGCTAATTGACTGACTAAGGCGGGGTTCCCACTATTCCGTCGTGACGGATCCGTCGACGTTAATGACGTCAAAATGACGTCAGCGAGACAGCGGCCGCCCGTCAGGGATGATCCACCCCGTCAGTCCATCGCTCATCATTTGTTGACAAACATATGGACAGCATTAACCACAACAACTTCTTGTACATGTTATTTTGTAGCTAAGTACTTCTATTTCATATTTTCATATGTAGAATATTCAACATCACTGGACTGGCACCACCACCGCCGTTACGGACCCAAAAGTTAACTTGAGTTCATCTCTGGACGGGCTCCGCGCGGGGCCCGGGCTCCGTTGATGACGTCACTGACGGTCGACGGATCCGTGAAAACGGAATAGTGGGAACCCCGCCTAACTAACTGACTGACTGACTGAGTGACTGACTGACTGATTTACTGGCTAATTAACTAACTGACTGACTGGCAAACTAAATCTAATGAAAATATGTTTTTATATTTATGATGGAACAGAAATGTTAGTGAAAAAAAATAGTTTTGAGACTGGTAAAGATTTCGATAAAAAATATGGTGCGTGTGTGTGTGTGTGTGTGTGTGTGTGTGTGTGTGTGTGAGAGAGAGAGAGAGAGAGAGAGAGAGAGAGAGAGAGAGAGAGAGAGAGAGAGAGAGAGAGAGAGAGAGAGAGAGAGAGAGAGAGAGAGAGAGAGAGAGAGAGAGAGAGAGAGAGAGGAAATACGTCTAATTTAAATAATTATCTTTAAGAGTACTATCATAATGTGTGTGTGTGTGTGTGTGTGTGTGTGTGTGTGTGTGTGTGTGTGTGTGTGTGTGTCTGTGTGTACATATCCTGGAAGCCGATCCTGATAAGCTCCTGACATTCTTGCAACACACACACACACACACACACACACACACACACACACACACACACAAGAATACAAAAGGTCAGAAAGCCAAGATAAATTGATAGAAAAATAGATAGATAGACAGATAGATAGATAGACAGATAGATAGATAGACAGATAGATAGATAGACAGATAGATAGATAGTTTCTGGACTGCAAAATCAAGTCATACATCGCACAAGTCAAATTACAGTGAAGGAACTACGAGAGAGAGAGAGAGAGAGAGAGAGAGAGAGAGAGAGAGAGAGAGAGAGAGAGAGAGAGAGAGAGAGAGAGAGAGAGAGAGAGAGAGAGAGAGAGAGAGAGAGAGAGAGAGAGAGAGAGAGAGATAGAGAGAGGGAGAGAGAGAGAGAGAGCGAGAGAGAGAGAGAGAGAGAGAGAGAGAGAGAGAGAGAGAGAGAGATTTACATAGATAGATTTACATAGAAAATCAGACCACACAGACCCCATGGTCCAGACTTGGTGGTCTGTCCTTAAACCTAAGTGATTTTACATTAATCAGAAGACTCCAAAACGTTGCATTTCTACTCTAGTTGATATTAAGTTGAAGGAAGTGACGGTCGAGCTTATTTTTGAAGGAGTCAATCGTGTTACACTGGACCACTGATGGTGGGAGCTTATTCCATTCTCGCACTACAACGTTGGTGAAGAAAAATTTGGTGCAGTCTGAATTTACTTGTCTACATCTGAGTTTTACGCCATTGTTCCTCGTGCGCAAAGTGTCATCGATCATAAACAATGTTGATCTGTCTACATTCGTGAAACCATTAAGTATTTTAAAACATTCGATCAGTTTTCCTCGGAGGCGACGTTTCTCAAGGGAGAACATGTTAAGGGTAGAAAGCCTTTCTTCGTAGGATTTGTTGCGCAAGGAAGGGATCATTTTCGTTGCCCGACGCTGAACACCTTCTAATTTAGCAATATCCTTTGAGAGAGAGAGAGAGAGAGAGAGAGAGAGAGAGAGAGAGAGAGAGAGTATTGTGGCTTAGGAGTGTGACAGGAAACAATATACAGATAATAATAATACGTTCTCTCTCTCTCTCTCTCTCGATTATGAAATGCGCGGCGTCAAACTCACAAGCGTTCAATGCGTTAAGGACCTGGGGGTCAAAATCGCGTCAAACCTCAAATTCTCACATCAATGCATCGATGCAGCAAATGAAGCGAACAGAATGTTGGGCTTCATTAAAAGAAACTTTTTATTAAAAAATAAAGATGTAATACTTCCGCTCTACAATAGTTTAGTCAGACCCCACTTGGAAAATGTGGTACAGTTTTGGTCTCCCCACCATGCAAAGGACATTGCTAAATTAGGTGTTCATCGTCGGGCAACAAAAATGATCCCTTCCTTGCGCAACAAATCTTACGAAGAAAGGCTTTCCATCCTTAACATGTTCTTTCTTGAGAAACGTCGCCTCCGAGGAAAACTGATCGAATGTTTTAAAATACTTAATGGTTTCACGAATGTAGACAGATCAACATTGTTTGTGATCGATGACACTTTGCGTACGAGGAACAATGGCGTAAAACTCAAATGTAGACAAGTAAATTCAGACTGCACCAAATTTTTCTTCACCAACGTTGTAATGCGAGAATGGAATAAGCTCCCACCGTCAGTGGTCCAATATAACACGATTGACTCCTTCAAAAAAAAGCTCGACCGTCACTTCCTTCAACTTAATATTAACTAGAGTTGAAATGCAACGTTTTGGAGCCATCTGATTAATGTAAAATCACTTAGGTTTAAGGACAGACCACCTAGTCTGGACCATGGGGTCTGCGTGGTCTGATTTTCCATGTAAATCTATGTAATCTAATGGCTAAGTTGCTCAGGAGTAGTCTATTGAGAAAAACATTCATTAGCTTAGATTAATACGATACATGAGGGGTGAAGACGGGACGAGAACGTGGCTCAATTCCTGTCACTTGCAACACACACACACACACACACACACACACACACACACACACACACACACACACACACACACACACATCCATGAACCCCCCCGCCCCCCCCCCCCCCCCCACACACACACACACACGCACCGCTCCGATAGCTCAGTGGTAAAGCTCAGCGGAGGTTCGGGGCCCCCTCAAGATAGGAGTTTTCCACTGACAAGGAGCGGTTACTGTCCCCCTTTGTGCGATGAGGCTGCGGTGTGTGGGGTGTGAAGGCCCGCCAGTACCCAGAGATTGACTAATGGGCCTCGCTCTAACCGTGAGGGTACTTGTTGGTCATGACGAGTCCAGTTTGTGATCAGGCCGTGGTGAATTACACACACACACACACACACACACACACACACACACACACACACACACACACACACACACACACATTACAGGAAAGAGATAGATAACGGGGATTTCAACAACTCTCTCTCTCTCTCTCTCTCTCTCTCTCTCTCTCTCTTTTTTATAACGACCTCTTCTCAGTTTATGACGTAACCAAATCATTGGACGTAGTCTATCTTGATTTCCAGAAAACGTTTGATAAAGTCCCACATCATAAATTACTTTATAAATTAAAGCAAATAGGTATTGACGGTTAAGTAATCCAATGGATCGCGAATTGCTTGAGCAACAGACAGCAAAGAGTGGTGATTGACGGATTTAACTCAGAGTGGGCGCCGGTCACTAGTGGCGTCCCTCAGGGCTCGGTTCTTGGCCCAGTGCTCCTCATTATTTACATCAACGACGTGGATGTTGGACTCAATAATCGCATTGGTAAATTTGCAGACGACACAAAGATTGGTAACTCGGTTCTCACTGACGAAGACAGGCAAAGCCTCCAAGAGGATTTGCACAAAATTTCAGCTTGGTCGGATAAGTGGGAGATGCCCTTTAACGTAGACAACTGCCAGATCCTTTAAGTTGGAACAAGAAATAAGAAGTTCGAATACGAAATGCGCGGCGTTAAACTCACAAGCGTTCAATGCGTTAAGGACCTGGGGGTCAAAATCGCGTCAAACCTCAAATTCTCACATCAATGCATCGATGCAGCAAACAAAGCGAACATAATGCTGGGCTTCATTAAAAGAAACTTTTTACTCAAGAATAAAGATGTAATACTTCCGCTCTACAATAGTTTAGCCAGACCCCACTTGGAATATGCGGTACAGTTTTGGTCTCCTCACCATGCAAAGGACATTGCTAAATTAGAAGGTGTTCAGCGTCGGGCAACAAAAATGATCCCTTCCTTGCGCAACAAATCCTACGAAAAAAGGCTTTCCACCCTTAACATGTTTTCTCTTGAGAAACGTCGCCTCCGAGGAAAACTGATCGAATGTTTTAAAATACTTAATGGTTTCACGAATGTAGACAGAACAAAATTGTTTATGATCGATGACACTTTGCGAACGAGGAACAATGGCACAAAACTCAAATGTAGACAAGTAAATTCAGACTGCACCAAATTTTTCTTCACCAACGTTATAGTGCGAGAATGGAATAAGCTCCCACCGTCAGTGGTCCAGTGTAACACGATTGACTCCTTTAAAAACAAGCTCGACCGTCACTTCCTTGAACTTAATATTAACTAGAGTAGAAAAGCAACGTTTTGGAGCCATCTGATTAGTGTAGATTCACTTAGGTTTAAGGACAGACCACCTAATCTGGACCATGGGGTCTGTGTGGTCTGATTTTCTATGTAAATCTATGTAAATCTCTCTCTCTCTCTCTCTCTCTCTCTCTCTCATCGGTTTTAGGCAAGATGCTGGAGTCCATAATAGCCAGGAACATTCGGGAGCATCTAGAGAAACATAGCTTAATTCACGACTCGCAGCATGAGTTCACGGAAGGTCATGCCTCACCAATCTCTTGTCCTTCTACAAAAAAGTATTTGAGGCGGTAGACAGAGATGAGCATTATGATGTATTCTATTTTGATTTTAGTAAAGCGTTTGACAAAGTTCCTCACCAACGACTGTTGCTTAAATTACAGGCTCACGGAGTAGAGGGTAAAGTTTTGAACTGGGTCAAGGCGTGGCTTAGCAATAGGAAGCAAAGAGTGCAAATCAATGGTAAAAGATCTGACTGGGGATGTGTTACGAGTGGGGTCCCACAAGGTTCGGTATTAGGTCCACTTTTGTTATTATATATATCAATGACTTAGATACAGGAATTAGTAGTGATGTCAGTAAGTTTGCAGATGATACCAAGATCTGTAGAGTAATTGAGTCGGATCAGGGCGCTAGTATTCTCCAAGGTGAACTAAACAGATTGAATGTTTGGATGTCTGCTGCCAATTGCCATGTAAAGTTATTTGACAGAGCTATCAATTCAATTACATTTATTTCTCCGGGACTTGTTCTTGATCTTGATCATCGGCGTCAAGTTGGTGCCCTTAGCAATTTATTTAAAGTTTTTAAGAATAGTTAATCGGCATCCTTACACAATGCTTCGCCTGATCCTTTACTCCTGCCCGGGTCACGAGGTTTGCTTTTACTCAAAACGATCTTGCTTTTAATCCTGTGAATTTTTGTAAGACACAAATATGTTTTCTTCCGTCGTTGACAACCTTATGGAATCAGTTACCCAATGAGACTGTGCTTTCTGCCGACATTTCTACATGTAAGTCTCGTGAGAATGTCTTTTTGAAACAGTAATTTTATTTTTCCTCCTTTTGGCTTTGACTGGCCAGTTTCTTAACTATTCCCCGCCTTTGCTTTTCTCCAGGACCTTTTGGTATTTTGTGTGGTTCAACGTGTTGTATCTGCACCCTGAAGGGGTTTTTGGTAGCTTATCAAAATAACAATAATAATAATAATAATAATAATAATAATAATAATAATAATAATAATAATAATAATAATAATAATAAAAATAATAATAATAGTAATAATAATAATAATAATAATAATAATAATAATAATAATAATAATAATAATAATAATAATAATAATAATAATAATAATAATAATAATAATAATAATAATAATAATAATAATAATAATAATAATAATAATAATAATAATAATAATAATAATAATAATAATAATAATAATAACAATAATAATAATTTACTCTTAACAGCATTGCCAGTCTATCCTATTTCTTCTAGTTCCTCCTCCTCCTCATTCTCCTTTCTTTCTATCCCTTTCTCCTCCTCTTTCTTCTTCTATCTCCTCCTCCTCCTCCTCCGCCTCCTCTTTCTTCCTCTGTCTCCTCTCTTATACTCTTCACAGCATCACCAGTCTTATATATTTCCCCTGCAGTCTGTGGCCAGTAATATTTCCCTCAGTATAGTATTTCCGAGTCTCAGTCCCGTCACATTTCAGTCCGTGGTCAGCATGGCGAGGGCAACCAAGCGTACGAGTGTCCTGCTTGGGGCACTGGCGGCGGTGTTCGTCATCATCATCGTCATCCTCTGCATCGTGCCCAAGGCTGGATCGCCCGGACATGAAAGCTTGGCGGAGGTGAGTTGACCCGTGTGTCTATATAGGGACTGTATTCTCAGGCGCTCTCGGCTCCCACAACAACGATTTCCCAAGGCCACAAGGCAGATTAGTCGGGTCCTCACGAGTGTTTTTCATGTTAATAGTGCAGAAGCCTTGACAAACTATCTCTAGGCTCATAACACTACCCATGGAAATACTAACACAACCTCTACCAAAGCCTTGACAAACTATCTCTAGGCTCATAACACTACCTATGGGAATACTAACACAACCTCTACCAAAGCCTTGACAAGCTATCACTATAGGCTCATAACACTACCTATGGGAATACTAACACAACCTCTACCAAAGCCTTGACAAACTATCACTATAGGCTCATAACACTACCCATGGGAATACTAACACAACAACCTCTACCAAAGCCTTGACAAACTATCACTATAGGCTCATAACACTACCTATGGGAATACTAACACAACAACCTCTACCAAAGCCTTGTCAAACTATCACCAGGCTCATAACACTATCCATGGCAATACTAACACAACAACCTCTACCAAAGCATTGTCAAACTATCACCAGGCTCATAACACTACCCATGGAAACACTAACACAACAACCTCTTCCAAAGCCTTGACAAACTATCACTATAGGCTCATAACACTACCCATGGGAATACTAACACAACAACCTCTACCAAAGCCTTGTCAAACTATCACCAGGCTCATAACACTATCCATGGCAATACTAACACAACAACCTCTACCAAAGCCTTGTCAAACTATCACCAGGCTCATAACACTACCCATGGCAATACTAACACAACAACCTCTTCCAAAGCCTTGTCAAACTATCACTAGGCTCATAACACTACCCATGGCAATACTAACACAACAACCTCTACCAAACCCTTCTCAAACTATTACTAGGCTCATAACACTACCCATGGGAATACTAACACAACAACCTCTACCAAAGCCTTGTCAAACTATTACTAGGCTCATAACACTACCCATGGCAATACTAACACAACAACCTCTACCAAACCCTTCTCAAACTATTACTAGGCTCATAACACTACCCATGGCAATACTAACACAACAACCTCTACCAAAGCCTTGTCAAACTATTACTAGGCTCATAACACTACCCATGGAAATACTAACACAACAACCTCTACCAAAGCCTTGTCAAACTATCACTAGGCTCATAACACTACCCATGGAAACACTAACACAACAACCTCTACCAAAGCCTTGTCAAACTATCACTAGGCTCATAACACTACCCATGGAAACACTAACACAACAACCTCTACCAAAGCCTTGTCAAACTATCACTAGGCTCATAACACTACCCATGGAAACACTAACACAACAACCTCTACCAAAGCCTTGTCAAACTATCAGTAGGCTCATAACACTACCCATGGAAACACTAACACAACAACCTCTACCAAAGCCTTGTCAAACTATCACCAGGCTCATAACACTACCCATGGAAACACTAACACAACAACCTCTACCAAAGCCTTGTCAAACTATCACTAGGCTCATAACACTACCCATGGAAACACTAACACAACAACCTCTACCAAAGCCTTGTCAAACTATCACTAGGCTCATAACACTACCCATGGAAATACTAACACAACAACCTCTACCAAAGCCTTGTCAAACTATCACTAGGCTCATAACACTACCCATGGAAATACTAACACAACAACCTCTACCAAAGCCTTGTCAAACTATCACTAGGCTCATAACACTACCCATGGAAACACTAACACAACAACCTCTACCAAAGCCTTGTCAAACTATCACCAGGCTCATAACACTACCCATGGAAACACTAACACAACAACCTCTATCAAAGCCTTGTCAAACTATCACTAGGCTCATAATACTACCCATGGAAACACTAACACAACAACCTCTACCAAAGCCTTGCCAAACTATCACCAGGCTCATAACACTACCCATGGAAACACTAACACAACAGCCTCTACCAAAGCCTTGCCAAACTATCACCAGGCTCATAACACTACCCATGGAAACACTAACACAACAACCTCCACCAAAGCCTTGTCAAACTATCACCAGGCTCATAACACTACCCATGGAAACACTAACACAACAACCTCTACCAAAGCCTTGTCAAACTATCACTAGGCTCATAACACTACCCATGGAAACACTAACACAACAACCTCTACCAAAGCCTTGTCAAACTATCACTAGGCTCATAACACTACCCATGGAAACACTAACACAACAACCTCTACCAAAGCCTTGTCAAACTATCACCAGGCTCATAACACTACCCATGGAAACACTAACACAACAACCTCTACCAAAGCCTTGTCAAACTATCACCAGGCTCATAACACTACCCATGGAAACACTAACACAACAACCTCCACCAAAGCCTTGTCAAACTATCACCAGGCTCACAACACTACCCATGGAAACACAAACACAACAACCTCTACCAAAGCCTTGTCAAACTATTACTAGGCTAATAACACTACCCATGGAAACACTAACACAACAACCTCCACCAAAGCCTTGTCAAATGAGGATGTGCGAGCTCCGAAATGTTGTTATTGTCATTATTATTGTTGTTATATTTTTTTCCACAGCAAGCAAAATCGGGTGAAAGGACGGACGTATTGACAGACACCTCCACGACCTCTACGACGACGACCACGACGACAACAACGACTACTACTACTCCTGCTCCACCACCACCACCACCAACAACAACAACAGAATCAGTAACAACCACTGCTACTACACCTACTACTACTCCTGCTACCACTGAAAAGACTACTACTACTACTGCTGCTACTACTCGCACTCCTCTTCCTCCTTCTACTATTGCTACTACTGCTACTACTACTGACGACTCCTTGTTCCCTATCACCACCACCGAATCATCACCACCAACCACCACCACCAACGACACTGATTATTATGATGACTATGACAATGACATCACTGTGCATGACTCTACCACCGTCACTACTCTGTCCACCACTGAGGACTCTACTAATGACACTCTGTCCACCACTGATGACTCTACTAATGACACTCTGTCCACCACTGATGACTCTACCACCGTCACTACTCTGTTCACCACTGATGACTCTACTAACGAAACTACTCTGTCCACCACTGATGACTCTACTAACGACACTACTCTGTTCACCACTGATGACTCTACTAACGACACTACTCTGTTCACCACTGATGACTATACCACCGTCACTACTCTACCTACCACTGATGACTATACCACCGTCACTACTCTGTTCACTACTGATGACTCTACTAACGACACTACTCTGTCCACCACTGATGACTCTACTAACGACACTATTCTATTCACCACTGATGACTCTACTAACGACACTACTCTGTTCACCACTGATGACTATACCACCGTCACTACTCTGTCCACCACTGATGACTCTACTAATGACACTACTCAACTCACCACTGATGATTATGACGGGACCACCACTAACACCACCGAGACAACCGTACTATCAACCACCATTGAACAACCCACTACTATCACTACTTCTACTACTACTACTACTACTACTACTACTCCTAGTACCACTACCCTTCCTGCCGCCACTGCTACAAGCCCGGAGGAGGACAAAAAGCACTGTGAGACGCCCGCTTGCAAGACCCTGGCCTCCAACATGCTCGCCACGATGGACCATACAGGGAATGTCGACATATGTGAGGTGAGATTTTAACATGGATTTACATAGAAAATCAGACCACACAGACCCCATGGTCCAGACTAGGTGGTCTGTCCCCTAAGTGATTCTACATCAATCAGATGGTTCCAAAACGATGCATTTCAACTCTAGTTGATATTAAGTTGATGGAAGTGACGGTCGAGCTTGTTTTTGAAGGATTCAATCGTGTTACACTGGACCACTGACGGTGGGAGCTTATTCCATTCTCGCACTACAACGTTGGAGAAGAAAAATTTGGTACAGTCTGAATTTACTTGTCTACATTTGAGTTTTATGCCATTGTTTCTCGTACGGAAAGTGTCATCGATCATAAACAATTTTGTTCTGTCTACATTCGTGAAACCATTAAGTATTTTAAAACATTCGATCAGTTTTCCTCGGAGGCAGCGTTTCTCAAGAGAGAACATGTTAAGGGTGGAAAGCCTCTCTTCGTAAGATTTGTTGCGCAAGGAAGGGATCATTTTTGTTGCCCGACGATGAACACCTTCTAATTTAGCAATGTCCTTTGCATGGTGGGGAGACCAAAACTGTACCGCATATTCCAAATGGGGTCTGACTAAACTATTGTAGAGCGGAAATATTACATCATTATTTTTGAATAAAAATGAAGCCCAACATTCTGTCCGCTTTATTTGCTGCATCGTTGATGGAAGTGACGGTCGAGCTTGTTTTTGAAGGAGTCAATCGTGTTACACTGGACCACTGACGGTGGGAACTTATTCCATTCTCGAACTACAACGTTGGAGAAGAAAAATTTGGTGCAGTCTGAATTTACTTGTCTACATTTGAGTTTTATGCCATTGTTTCTCGTACGCAAAGTGTCATCGATCATAAACAATTTTGTTCTGTCTACATTCGTGAAACCATTAAGTATTTTAAAACATTCGATCAGTTTTCCTCGGAGGTAGCGTTTCTCAAGAGAGAACATGTTAAGGGTGGAAAGCCTCTCTTCGTAAGATTTGTTGCGCAAGGAAGGGATCATTTTTGTTGCCCGACGATGAACACCTTCTAATTTAGCAATGTCCTTTGCATGGTGGGGAGACCAAAACTGTACCGCATATTCCAAATGGGGTCTGACTAAACTATTGTAGAGCGGAAATATTACATCATTATTTTTGAATAAAAAGTTTCTTTTAATGAAGCCCAACATTCTGTCCGCTTTATTTGCTGCATCGATACAATGCTGTGAGAATTTGAGGCTTGACGCGATTTTGACTCCCAGGTCCTTAACGCATTGAACGCTTGTGAGTTTAACGCCGCGGATTTCGTAATCGAACTTCTTATTTCTTGTTCCAACTTGAAGGACCTGGCACTTGTCTACGTTAAAGGGCATCTCCCATCTATCCGAATTGACCACAAATTTATAAGTTCTATAAAATATGTTTAGGCAATTCTCAATATTGGTACACACACACACACACACACAGACACAGACACACACAGACACAGACACAGACACAGACACAGACACACACACACACACACACACAGTAGTAGTAACACTCCCTGTAATGAATGTATCACCAACTACTACTACTACTACTACTACTAATACCACCACCACTACAGGACTTCTACCAGTACGCCTGTGGTGGCTTGATGCAGAACCCATTCCTGCACGCCCGGGACCCAGAAGTCATCGCCCGGAATCTGATCAAAGGTGGGTAGCAAGTGTGTTGTTTTGGGATAGGTTTATAGAGGCATTTTGTACGTGTGTGTGTGTGTGTGTGTGTGTGTGTGTGTGTGTGTGTGTGTGTGTGTGTTAATTGCTCTTCTTCCTTCCTTCTTTCTTCCCTCTTTCCTTTCTTTCCTTCCTCCCCATAACCCTCACCTAGTCCCTTCCTTCTCTCCTTCACCCTTCCCTTCTTCCACCCTCCCTCCCTTCTCTCCATAGCCCCTCTCCCTCAAGTTCATTCATTTCTTCCTCGGCATCTTAAAGAATGCGCACTCCCCGCTCGATCTCTATCTTATTCGTCTCCTTCAACAACAACAACAATATAATGATAATGATAATGCCACACATCAACACTCTCTAACCCTTGACAGAGGAGCTGGACACAACAGACCCAGATGAGGGTTCCGCCCTGGGCAAAATGAGGATCTTCTACGACAGCTGCCTCGGTGCGGTGGACCAGGACGCGACCCAGGGCTGGCAGGCGGCTATGCAGGAGGTCTTTGGGCGGGACTGTTTTGACTGGAGCTCACCGTCTGCCATGGCGCCCCTGAACCTCACCCTGGTCTTGGCCAAACTGATGCTGCACGACTTGTGAGTGTGTTTGTATGAGAGAGAGAGAGAGAGAGAGAGAGAGAGAGAGAGAGAGAGAGAGAGAGAGAGAGAGAGAGAGAGAGAGAGAGAGAGAATCGTAACATACTTTTGTTCTGAGGAGCGGTGCAACACTAGCCTGGCAACACTACACGCAGTATAAATTTTAGCCTGGCAACACGACACACACAGTATAAATTTTAGCCTGGCAACACGACACACACAGTATAAATTTTAGCCTGGCAACACGACACACAGTATAAATTTTAGCCTGGCAACACGACACACAGTATAAATTTTAGCCTGGCAACACGACACACAGTATAAATTTTAGCCTGGCAACACGACACACAGTATAAATTTTAGCCTGGCAACACGACACACTATAAATTTTAGCCTGGCAACACTACACACACTATAAATTTTAGCCTGGCAACACGACACACTATAAATTTTAGCCTGGCAACACGACACAGTATAAATTTTAGCCTGGCAACACGACACACACAGTATAAATTTTAGCCTGGCAACACGACACAGTATAAATTTTAGCCTGGCAACACGACACACACAGTATAAATTTTAGCCTGGCAACACGACACAGTATAAATTTTAGCCTGGCAACACGACACACACACTATAAATTTTAGCCTGGCAACACGACACACACTATAAATTTTAGCCTGGCAACACTACACACAGTATAAATTTTAGCCTGGCAACACGACACACACTATAAATTTTAGCCTGGCAACACGACACACAGTATAAATTTTAGCCTGGCAACACTACACACAGTATAAATTTTAGCCTGGCAACACGACACACAGTATAAATTTTAGCCTGGCAACACGACACACAGTATAAATTTTAGCCTGGCAACACGACACACAGTATAAATTTTAGCCTGGCAACACGACACACAGTATAAATTTTAGCCTGGCAACACGACACACACTATAAATTTTAGCCTGGCAAGTGGCAACACGACACACAGTATAAATTTTAGCCTGGCAACACGACACACAGTATAAATTTTAGCCTGGCAACACGACACACAGTATAAATTTTAGCCTGGCAACACGACACACACTATAAATTTTAGCCTGGCAACACTACACACAGTATAAATTTTAGCCTGGCAACACGACACACTATAAATTTTAGCCTGGCAACACGACACACACTATAAATTTTAGCCTGGCAACACGACACACACTATAAATTTTAGCCTGGCAACACGACACGCAGTATAAATTTTAGCCTGGCAACACGACACACACTATAAATTTTAGCCTGGCAACACGACACACACTATAAATTTTAGCCTGGCAACACGACACACACTATAAATTTTAGCCTGGCAACACGACACACACTATAAATTTTAGCCTGGCAACACGACACGCAGTATAAATTTTAGCCTGGCAACACGACACACAGTATAAATTTTAGCCTGGCAACACGACACACACTATAAATTTTAGCCTGGCAACACGACACGCAGTATAAATTTTAGCCTGGCAACACGACACGCAGTATAAATTTTAGCCTGGCAACACGACACACAGTATAAATTTTAGCCTGGCAACACGACACACACTATAAATTTTAGCATGGCAACACGAGACACAGTATAAATTTTAGCCTGGCAACACGACACGCAGTATAAATTTTAGCCTGGCAACACGACACGCAGTATAAATTTTAGCCTGGCAACACGACACACACCCTCGCGCCCACCAACGTCAGCACAAACGATGGATAAGGTGAAATGTTTTTGTAAATAGTTCCGTGCTTCGCTTGTTTGGCGTTTTGTGATACTGTAACACCATCGTTTTCAGGAGGCTTTTCTGTATAAGATAGAATAGTTCATATTAGTACGCATTTCATAGCCGTTGGCAATGGTCGTCATAAGCAAACTGCTCGGAAGCATGGAGCTAGTCATAAAAACACCTCACTTCATCCACCGTTTATAGTGTTGCACGCACTGCTCCTCAGAACAAACGTGTGTTGCGATTCTCTCACATACTTGGCACTGCTTCAGTAGCTTTTCAAACCCCGTGTATTATCTGCAAGTTGTCAGGCTTTTCTGTTGCACCAGTTATTGACCTGAGCCTCAGGCGAGGATCCGGAAGAAAAGTTTTGTTGACCCGATGTCAGGATTTTTGCGGGTGGAAGGGGCATTAGCATTACCGGTTCGCCATTCTCGGCAGTGGTGCTCCTGAATATCTGGTGGACTGACCTGCATCAACGGCATAACGACCTGGACTTGGTGCCAAGGCATTCCTAGGCGGCCAGTGTTCCTCTTCGGATCCAAATGGGACGGCCGATTCCTCTGAGAAAAAGCACAGACCATTTCCTAACGAGCTCGAGAACTCAGCCACATTGCAGCCTAAGCGAAGAGATGACGGCGGTTCTTCTCCGCAAACTTGTTTATCACACGATCAACAAACACGCACGCCACTGTGGACGGCGAGTAGCGCGAGGCCGTGGAGGCGATCCTGGCCATGGTGCTCCTCAGGTATGTGTTTAGGCGCTTCAGGGCTGAGAACGACCGTTCGGCTTCTGCAATTGAGACCGGCAGGGTCAGTAAGATGGTCAGGAGCTTTGCGATGTTGGGAAACATACGGGCCTCGGCGTATTCCTTCGCGTTCTCGAGTCTCGAACGTGCCCACCGCTGTGTCTCCGTCCGCACGAGCACCAATGACTCAACGTTGCTCTCGTAGAGCTTAGAGGCTTCAAGAAGAGCACCCACGTCTGTTTTTGAGCCCTTGGGCAGCTTCTTCAACCGGAGAGCAACTGGCACAGTGTCGTCGTCAAATCTGCTCTTCAGGTCGACGGTCACCTGGTCAACGAGCGAAATATACACTGAGCATCGATAGTACTCCTCAGCAGTAGCGGCCGGGCCATTCGCGCGCTGTGTCTGTCGTGCACAGACTCAGGGAACAGGCACGTCACCGTGAGCTGGGTCCACTTCAACCAGGAGGTCTTTGGCTTTTGTGAACACAGAGTGCAATTACTCCTCGGCATCCGCTCTGAACTTGGCCAATAGAGTCTCGATCTCACGAATTGGTGCGTACGCAGATACCAGGTCACCGTCCTTCTGCAGGGTTCTTCTCGGCTCGAGTGTGTGCGGCAAAACTGACTCGGCCACAACCAGCCCAACGAGAAAGCGGGGGTCTCGAATCGCGGCGAGTAAGAGCCCAGCGTTGGCATCCAGCTTCATCTCATCCTCCAGGAAAACCGCGATGGGAGGCAGAAACTCATTTAAAGCTTCACGAACTCAGTGAACCAGAGCGTCCGCATGTTGCTTGCGTAGATGAAGTTTTATACTTCGTTAAGCGTCTGGAGGGCGAGTCTGACTTCTTAGACATCACAGGCCTTGGTCAGCACCGGGTTCAGTCGGTGATTGAAACAGTGGATCGGTTTCGCCAGGGGGTACTGCTGCATGATGATGGCGGCACAACCTGAGCTTTCCTATCATGGCCCTCGCCCCGTCGAAGCCTAGGCCCCGGCATTTTGACATCTCCAAGCCTAGGCCATCGACGGTGCGGATGAGCAGCTGGGCCAGGCCTTCACCGGTGAGGTCCTGGGCACGGACGAAAGCGAGGAAGTCCTCCTTGATGTCTTCTTTGACGTGTAGAATGATGATGGTGGCTTGTTCCTTCCCTGAGACGTCCGAGGTCTCCTTCAATAGCACCGCGTCCACCCCGGACACTCCGGCCAAGATTTCCTCTTGCAACAGTCGACCTGCGAGGCAGAACATGACTCAGTGACACTTGCTCTTAGCGTGCATTCTACTCTGGGAATAAGAGAGCTATTTTGTGGTGTCACCCACCTGTGATATCGATTAGCTCGTCCTGAATGGTCTTACTGATGAGGGCGGAGTTACTGGCCCGGCTGGCCGAGTTGGTGATGAAAGGGTTGAGGTCGGCATCTCCTCCCCGGGCTCGGTAACGTAGTAGCGCTCTGAAGACTCCCTCTCCAGTCTTGCTCGGAGTAGAGAGGTCCAATGGACCGTCATCCCGATGTCCACGGAGGGGCAGCATATTTCGTCCGCAGAAGACGATGCTCTGAGTGATGATTGGAACCAGCATGCGCCGGTTGGTCTCGATCTGCTCCTTCCTCTTCGCTTGTAGCATGGTGTCGACAGCCCTCGTCGAGTTTCGTACAGTGTCGACAAACCCCTCCATTTGCGTCATAGCCGCCGCATGATACCCACACGCGTTTTGGCTGCTGAGCAGTTCGGTGGCCTTTTTATACTTGCACATCGGCTTCAACACCATGGTGCCCAGCCTTTGGCCTCCAACTCCGCCCGTGTCTCCGCCGAACAGCACACAGGCTATGAAGTATCCGCCCTCGTTCAGCAGCGAGTGTTTCAGTCCGGGGCATGTGATGCACCAGCCTGGGTGGAATCGTCTCTTATGACCACCTTCGTCGGTGAGGGGCAGCGATTCGACAGACGGGGCCTTCTGGTTGATTATGGCCATTTTCTCGGCGTCCGTGGCCGCCTTGTTCTCAATGTCGCTGGTGACGTCCACTGGAGCTGCAGGCAGTGTCAGTGTGCCAAGCGAAAGAGGAGCTCGTCCTCCTGTTCCTCAGCGTCAGCTTCGGCTTCGGTGTCAGGTCTGTCATCTATCGATGTCGAAGTGCTTGGCTGTTGCTCGAGCTCATTGCCGTCACGGTCACCATCATCACTCTTCTTGGGCACTTTGGCCTTGAAGAACGAGCATCCATTTTCTTGTTGAAGTGTCCGACGATATTGCCTAACACACAATGTGGAATGTCCCGCGAGTTTCATTGTTATACCCGTAGCGCGCTTTTGAGCTAGTTTTCCTGTAACCGCTCAGGACCATGGAGGGGGCCCGGGCCCCCTGGGCCCCCCCTTGGATCCGCCAGTGCTGAGCCTCTTCATGTGTTGTATGCATGCAGCTTTAAGCACGGACATCGCCCACGCGTCCTGCAGCCGTGAGAGCACTCGGCACTTCATCCTACTAGTCTCTAGTACAAATTGTACGAGGGATTTCAGCACGTATGCCATGCCGTCCAGAACATGAGCTGTTGGCCAGGGTGTCGAGTATTAATACAAAAAGGCGGGCGCGTTGCCATGACACCCTCGCCTCAAATGGCTCCTTCCGCCCTCGCATTCTCGCTCCCAGTGTGGCCGCGGCCAAAGAAGCTGTGTTGCTTGTGGTCTTCTTGATGTTGATTCTCGTAAAGGTTATCATTATCATTGGCAACCATGAAAGGGCATCAATCCCTTCAACCCCGTGAGGAAAAATAGGGAAATTAAGCGAAGAGGAACAAGACTAACAATAAGGACGAGGAAGAGAGAAGAGTACAGACGTGGAGGGACAGAGGGGCGGGGCAACAAATATCCCAAAACACACAAGTAAACAGAGATCAAGATAGATAAGTAAACAGAAAAGACTAACTCAGTATTAGCATAATGTTACTGTCTCTCTCTCTCTCTCTCTCTCTCTCTCTCTCTCTCTCTCTCTCTCTCTCTCTCTCTCTCTCTCTCTCACGCACGCACACACGCACGCACGCACGCACGCACGCACACGCACACACACACACACACACACACACGGTCAAAAAGAAAGCATCGTTCCTATGTATAGTACTTACCCTCCGCAGCACTCCATTCTTCGACGTGGACGTGGACGTCAACCATGAAGACAACCAGAACTTCTTCGTGACGCTGAGCCCCGCCCTCCCCGGCTCCCCTTTCAGCGATGACCTGGCGCGGCGGGTGTGTCTGGCGGCCCACCACAGGAGGCTGGAAGACCTGGTGGGCGGGGATTCTGTTGACCTTAACGAGGAATACTCCGTCAACTTCACCGAGTGTGTGGTAAGTAAGTGTGTCGGGCCTGCTGCCAACCTCAGGGCGTGAATACTACACAGTGCTTGAGGTGCCGTGGGCTGTATTTTTCAGGGGCGGGGGGCGGACGACCCCCATCTGCTAAAAGGTCCACTTTCTGAGAAAGTCAAAACGAAACGCCGGAGACCTTGGGATTTCCTTTTTGCTTATTTATTTACCACTGAATAATATACGTAAGTAGTTGACGAAACATCCACTAAATGAAAAAATCAAAGTTATGTCGCCATATACTAAATAAGCAGCAGGATACGGTCCTGTGCCAAGCCTCCAAAAAGGTCAACTCCTCACCCAGCCATACGCCGCGTGCTGAAGGAACGCTGACGTGCGGTAGTTAGCTTGGCGACAGGTGCCTGGCCGGCTGTACATAATATACTGTCAAGGACTGAACAGAAACACAACTCACACATCATCCTCACCCAGGTGATTGTCTCTGGAATGGAGGCATACATTCCTCGTTCTTTCTCTACTCCTCACGCTAAAAAGCCTTGGTTTAATTACGCTTGTTCTCGTGCTGTCAATGATAGAGAGATAGCTCACAAAAGGTACCAGAGCCTTCAAACTAATGCTAATTATGAACTTTACATTTCTGCCCGAAATCGTGCCAAATCTATTCTCCGACTAACCAAAACTTCTTTCATTAATAGAAAATGTCAAAACCTTGCTTTCTCTAACTCTTCCCGTGACTTCTGGCATCTAGCCAAAAACATCTCCTCAAACTTCACTTCTTCATCTTTCCCTCCACTCCTCAGTCCTGACGGCAACACTGCCGTCTCATCTATCTCTAAGGCTGAACTCTTCTCTCAAACTTTTTCTAAAAACTCCACTCTGGACGATTCTGGGCATATTCCTCCTACTCATCCCCCCTCTGACTCCTTTATGCCTGTTATAAAGATTCTTCAAAATGATGTTTTCTATGCCCTCTCTGGCCTCAATCCTCAGAAGGCTTATGGACCTGATGGAGTGCCTCCTATTGTCCTTAAAAACTGTGCCTCCGTGCTGTCACCCTGCCTGGTCAAACTCTTTCGCCTCTGCCTGTCAACATCTACCTTTCCTTCTTGCTGGAAGTATGCCTTCATACAGCCTGTGCCTAAGAAGGGTGACCGCTCCAATCCCTCAAACTACCGTCCTATAGCTTTACTTTCTTGTCTATCTAAGGCTTTTAAATCAATCCTTAACCGAAAGATTCAAAAGCACCTTTCCACTTCTGACCTTCTATCTGATCGCCAGTATGGGTTCCGCAAGGGGCGTTCTACTGGTGATCTCCTAGCCTTCTTAACTGACTCTTGGTCATCCTCTCTTAGCCGTTTCGGTGAAACTTTTGCTATTGCGCTGGACATATCAAAAGCTTTTGATGGGGTCTGGCACAAATCTTTGCTTTCTAAACTACCCTCCTACGGTTTCTATCCTTCTCTCTGTACCTTTATCTCCAGTTTCCTTTCTGACCGTTCTATTTCTGCCGTGGTAGACGGTCACTGTTCTTCCCCTAAATCTATTAACAGTGGTGTCCCACAGGGTTCTGTCCTATCTCCCACTCTTTTTCTGTTGTTCATTGATGATCTTCTTTCCAAAACGAACTGTCCACTGCATTACTCAACTTCTTTTAATAGAAGACCCACCCTTCAGGAACTTAACGACTCAAGGCTGGAGGCTGCAGAACGCTTAGCCTCAGACCTTACTATTATTTCCGATTGGGGCAAGAAGAACCTGGTGTCCTTCAGCGCCTCAAAACACAGTTTCTCCACCTATCCACTCGACACAATCTTCCAAACAACTATCCCCTATTCTTTGACAACACCCAGCTATCACCTTCCTCAACACTAAACATCCTCGGTCTATCCTTAACTCAAAATCTCAACTTGAAACTTCATATCTCATCTCTTACTAAATCAGCTTCCTCGAGGCTGGGCGTTCTGTACCGTCTCCGCCAGTTCTTCTCCCCTGCACAGTTGCTGTCCATATACAGGGGCCTTGTCCTCCCTCGTATAGAGTATGCACCTCATGTGTGGGGCTCCACCACACAGCTCTTCTGGACAGAGTGGAGGCTAAGGCTCTTCGTCTCATCAGCTCTCCTCCTCATACTGATAGTCTTCTACCTCTTAAATTCCGCCGCAATGTTGCCTCTCTTTCTATCTTCTATCGATATTTCCACGCTGACTGCTCTTCTGAACTTGCTAACTGCATGCTCCCCCCTCCGGCCCCGCTGCACTCGACTTTCTACTCATGCTCATCCCTATACTGTCCAAACCCCTTATGCAAGAGTTAACCAGCATCTTCACTCTTTCTTCCCTCACGCTGGTAAACTCTGGAACAATCTTCCTTCATCTGTATTTCCTCCTGCCTACGACTTGAACTCTTTCAAGAGGAGGGTATCAGGACACCTCTCCTCCTGTACTTGATCTTCCTTTCGGCC
>NC_066519.1:1947119-1949619 GCF_024679095.1 Eriocheir sinensis
TTCAATATGTAGGCCGTTGTTTCTAGTTCTTAAGTTAGTCTGTAGCTCAAAAAACTTGGAGTGGTCGACGTTACTGAACTTCTTCAGGTACTTGAAGACCTGTACCATATCTCCTGGTAACCGTCTCTTTTCCAGCTTAAAGAAGTTGAGTCGCTTGAGTCGTTCTTCATACGGCAGGGCCGTCAAGGGTGGCATCATTTTCGTAGCGCGTCGCTGAACTCGCTCTAATAATTGTCCTTCCTGTAGCTAGGCGACCAATACTGTACCGCATACTCAAGGTGAGGTCTTACCATCGCGTTATACAAGCACAACATTGCCTCCGGCGTCTTATACCCGAAGCTCCTCGATATGAGCCCGAGCATGTTATTACAAGCTTTTTTACAGTACTCTGCAGGTTTCAGGTCACTGCTGATGGTGACTCCAAGGCCCGATTCCTCCTGCACGACCTGCAGTGGTTTCCCATGCATGCTGTACGTATGGTTACTGTTTCTGGAGGAGGAGGAGGAGGAGAAAAAAGAGCAAAAAAGAAGAAAAAAACGAAAAAGAAGAAAAAAATAAGCCTACAGTAAGTACAAACCCAATATTACCCTTTTATCAACAGCCTGAAAGGGAGGAAGAACGGCTGGGTAGGCAATGCAAAGACTGACACGGCCGGGACTCGACCCTGGGCCAGCGGATTCGCAGCTAGGCACACTAACCACTGCCCCACGGAGCCGAGTGAGAAAGAAATAGGAAGGAAGGAAAGAAGGAAGACGAAATGGACGAAGGAGAGAAGGAAAAGGAGGAGAGAATGAAGGTGGGGAGAAGGGAAGGGAGGAGAAGGAGGGAAATGAGAGAGAGAGAGAGAGAGAGAGAGAGAGAGAGAGAGAGAGAGAGAGAGAGAGAGAGAGAGAGAGAGAGAGAGAGAGAGAGAGAGAGAGAGAGAGAGAGAGAGAGAATTAAAAGAAAAGAACTGAAGGGAAAAGAGAGGGGGGGGAGAAAAAGGAGGGAAGGAGAGAAAGAGAGAGGAGACATGGAGAGAAAAGAGGGAGGGAAGGTAACGAGGGAGGGAGAAGAGGGGAAGAGAGTATGCATTCACGCACGCACTAACACACTGTCATTCATTCATTCTAGTAGTAGTAGTAGTAGTAGTAGTAGTAGTAGTAGTAGTAGTAGTAGTTGTAGTAGTAGTAGTAGAAGTAGAAGTAATAGTAGTAGTAGTAATAGCAGTAGCAGTAGTAGCTGCCGTCCTCCTCCTCCTCCTCCTCCTCCTCTTCCTCTCACTCCAAACTCTTCACGCTACAAACCAACCTGAGAACAAGAAACAACGGAAAAACAATTCAAGCAAAGCGATGCAAGACCGACATCGGCAGGAGTTATTTCTCGAATAGAGTTGTTCGCCACTGGAACAGCCTTCCTGCAGAAGTGGTTAGCGCAGAGACCATCAACTCCTTCAAGAAACGCATTGATCGCCACTTTGCTGCATCGGGAGTGAACTGAACGTTCCCAAGAGTAGGTACACAAGTGCTTTAATCCTTCCCTGCAAGCCAGTCCTATGGCAAACGGATTGATTGAATCACTGGACGCAGGCAGCCTAGTAATGAGCCAACAGGCTTTCTGCTGCCTGCTAGTCCATGTTTCCTCCTCCAACTTCTCCTCTTCCTCCTCCTCCTCTGGTAAAACAATCCAAGCGACGCGATTACGGATATCGGCAGGAGTTGTTTATGGAACCGAGTCATCCGCCACCGGAACAGCCTTCCTGCAGGAGTGGTTAGTGCGGAAACAATCAATTCCTTTAAAAATCGCATTGACCGTCACTTTGCGGCGTCGGGAGTGAACTAAACGCACCCACGAGTACGTTCAGAAGTGCTTCAATCCTCCCGCGGGTCACTCCTGTGGCTGACGGACTGATTATATCACTGAAAGCACGCAGCCTCGCAGTGAGCCATAGGGCCTTCTGCTGCCTGCTCGTCCAGGTTTCCAGGTTTCCTCTTCCTCCTCCTCCACATACAGAAAATACAGTTCTGGTCTCCTAAATTACAGTTCTGGTCTCCTAATTACAGTTCTGGTCTCCTAAAATACAGTTCTGGTCTCCTAAATTACAGTTCTGGTCTCCTAAATTACAGTTCTGGTCTCCTAAAATACAGTTCTGGTCTCCTAAATTACAGTTCTGGTCTCCTAATTACAGTTCTGGTCTCCTAATTACAGTTCTGGTCTCCTAAAATACAGTTCTGGTCTCCTAAATTACAGTTCTGGTCTCCTAATTACAGTTCTGGTCTCCTAAAATACAGTTCTGGTCTCCTAAATTACAGTTCTGGTTTCCTAATTACAGTTCTGGTCTCCTAAAATACAGTTCTGGTCTCCTAAATTACAGTTCTGGTTTCCTAATTACAGTTCTGGTCTCCTAAAATACAGTTCTGGTATCGTAATTACAGTTCTGGTCTCTAAATTTACAGTTCTGGTCTCCTAATTACAGAAAGGACATTGATTTACTGAAAAGGATTCATCGACGCGCCACGAA
>NC_066519.1:1962119-1964619 GCF_024679095.1 Eriocheir sinensis
CACGGTGCAGAAGCCTTGTCAAACTACTACTAGGCTCATAACACTACCCATGGAAACACTAACACAACAACCTCTACCAAAGCCTTGTCAAACTATCACCAGGCTCATAACACTACCCATGGAAACACTAACACAACAACCTCTACCAAAGCCTTGTCAAACTATCACTAGGTTCATAACACTACCCATGGAAACACTAACACAACAACCTCTACCAAAGCCTTGTCAAACTATCACCAGGCTCATAACACTACCCATGGAAACACTAACACAACAACCTCTACCAAAGCCTTGTCAAACTATCACCAGGCTCATAACACTACCCATGGAAACACTAACACAACAACCTCCACCAAAGCCTTGTCAAACTATCACCAGGATCATAACACTACCCATGGAAATACTAACACAACAACCTCCACCAAAGCCTTGTCAAACTATCACCAGGATCATAACACTACCCATGGAAACACTAACACAACAGTCTCCACGAAAGCCTTGTCAAAGGTGGGCATGTAGGCTTTGAAATGTTTAAGAATATGAGAATAAGTGAACCTTGTTGACTGTCCAAGGGCTCAATGCATTCAGGGTAAGTGTCATGCAAACAGGGTAGTACTGGGTTTCATTTGAAGGCGCGAAAACGATAGAAGCGCTGAAATCATCTTCAACTGTAAGTATGAAGTCAGCAGAGGTGGACAAGTGCGGTACTTAGTGCGGTAGTGCGGTAGTACCGCATCACAAAAAAGTACCGCACTATATACCGCACTAACGCAAAATTTCCGAAAATACCGAACTACCGCGGACCGCACTAACAAATCCTGCGGTACTTTTTGCGGTACTTTGAAAGCAATCGAAGACATTAGCAGCGCGGCATGCTCACAGAAATGTTTTTTTACAGTGAATCGGACTCAACCAGCCAATCGGTATCAGTCATCATAATCAGTGATTCAGTCATTCTGAGTTTTCAGTTATTGTTCAAAATTAAATACTAAATAGACAGACTAAACGACTACACTGCGAGTCTTCCTTAACCCGCGCGATGCCGACCATTTCCACCCCGGACCCGTCGATCCGCGGTGCAGGCCGATTTTTTACTTATTTTTTATGAGCTTAAAAAATCCTAAGCAATTGTAAGATAATGGAAAAACATGCAAAAAAGTGGTTCAGCAAAGTGAAGTATTTTTTTATTTTGACTACCGCTACCGCAGTACCGCACACCGCGTACCGCACTGGGAAAGAAAAAATGGGACCGCACTACCGCAACCGCACTACTCCGGAAAAAGTACCGCACTACTCCGGAAAAAGTACCGCACTACCGCAACCGCACTACTGATTTTTCAGTACCGCGCCCACCTCTGGAAGTCAGACCTCATCTCTATCATGCATTCGGCCTAAGAGTCATGCAAACAGGGTACTGGGTTTCATTTCAAAGGCGCATAAGCGATAGAAGTCCCGAAGACATCCTCAACCTATAAGTATAAAGAGTCAGACGTCATCTATATCATCAAGTGAAGTTCTGGTCCCCCTTAATATAGAATGGACATCCACGCGTTTGAATCTGCGCAGAGGAGGATGACAGACATAGTTCACGGGTTGAGGAACTTGCCACGGAAGGACAGACTTAAACATTTCAATCTTCACTCCTTAGATAGGCGAAGGGTGCGAGGAGACTTGATCGAAGCTTATAAATGGGTGAAGGGTTTTGGTGAGGGAGAGGCTGGTAAGGTTCTGGGGGTGGGTAGGACACGTCTCTCTCTCTCTCTCTCTCTCTCTTTTTTTTATAAGCAAGTTTTTGGAGCAAGGTTTCTCTTCCTTATGATGGAGGAGGAGGAGAAGGAGGAGGAGGAGGAGGAAGGAAGTGAAAGAAAATGAAAAGAAGGAAGAAATGGAGGAAGATATAAGGAAGAAGAGGAAGAGGAAGAGGAGGAGGAGGAGGAGGAGGAGGAGGAGGAGGTCATTAGTCATCCCAGCAACCTGTTTGAATACTAAAAGCAATCAAGTTTTTTCTCAATGTAGTTTTCCTCCTCCTCCTCCTCCTCCTCCTCCTCCTCCTCCCGTGTACTTCTCTCCCTCGTCATCATTTATCCAGCTTTCTCCTCCTCCTCCTCCTCCTCCTCCTCCTTTTCCTCATCTAAATTCTTTTTTTTCATCCTTTTCTTCCTCCTCATTATATCTTCCTTCCACCTCCTCCTCCTTCTCCTCCTCCTTGTTTCTTTTTTTATCCTATTTTCTTCCTCCTCCTCCTCCTCCTCCTCCTCTTCTTCTTCTTCTTCTTCTTCTTCTTCTTCTTCTTCTTCTTCTTCTTCCAAAAAGAAAAAAGAAAAATTTCACCCACAAATCCTCACCCATAGCTGGGTGTTATCGCGATAAGTTATCGAGATATTTTATCGCTGGTAACAAATATCGGGTTATCGGCCATCCGCTACTTATATATATATATATATATATATATATATATATATATATATATATATATATATATATATATATATATATATAT
>NC_066519.1:1967119-1984619 GCF_024679095.1 Eriocheir sinensis
TATATATATATATCGGTATCTTCGTTACTTTTGTAACCAAACTAGCAATAATTGCTACTTTTTTCCGCCTCTTATAAAAAAACGTAGCTAGTCTCCTCCCTGCTGTGCATGCGTGGCCCGGGCGCCCGGTGTTGTATGAAAAAACTTCGGGGTATGAAATATCTTCGGAGAAGAGATTTCATACTTAGATCATAACATTAAAACACTAGGTTATTTTTTTATGTTAGACTCAAAAATCCCTATATCAAAGAGAAAAATCATTTAACTTTGCCCCAAAAAATGATTATTCACTGCCTAAAATTTGTGATCCCGATGTAAAGAGCGCAAACAGAGACCAGCGGCTTGTTATCACGTGGCAGCGTGGCGTGTGGCCTCTAAGCTGCGTCTCGAGTGACGGAGTGAGTGCCAGTGTTCCGGTTCCCAGTGCTTCAGTACTTCTTTACTGAAGTGACTGTTAAAGTGTTAATGGTGATAAGTAGGAATAACGGAATAAGTAGTTCACGAGAGACAAGCGTTTGTAAACAAAAGCGCCAGCTTTTGACGGTGGGGACGCCAAATAACACAACACCGGTTCAGGCGTTTCTAGTACTACCGTCCATATGTACGTGTCAACGTGTGGTTTTCAGGTTTTGTAAGTTTTCTAAAATACAGATAATGAAAATTTGAATTCATCTATGTTTTTTTATTTGAAATATCAATATAGTATCGTTTTCGCCTATCGGACTTATCGCTAGCTAGTATCGGTATTGTGGATTTATATCGGGTATCGGTTATCGCCTATATTTGTGTCTCCAGTTAACGAATATCGGTTATCACCGATAAGGTTTTCCATTATCAGTTATCGGGTATCGGGAATAAGGTTTTCTGTTATCGTGCCCAGCTATGTGGACCTCACCAACCTTTCCTAAGCATACACAAAATAACAACAACAACAACAATAATAATAATAATAATAATAATAATAATAATAATAATAATAATAATAATAGGAAAAAAGAGACAAAGCGTGGAAGAAATTGAAAAGATATAAGAACCACAGGAATAAAAAAGATTTTAAGATAGCAAGAAATGAATACGTGAAAATAAGGAGAAGAAGAGAAAGGATATGAAAAGGATATTGTTGAAGAGTGCAAGGAAGAACCTGAACTGTTTTATGGATTCATAAATGTAAAGATCAAACCAAAGGAAACAATAGAGAGACTGAAAGATGGAAATAAGATAATTGAAGATCCCAAAGACATGACTGAGCTGCTAAACAAGAGGTTCCAGCAAGTCTTTACAAAAGAATCACAAGATGAAAAGATAAAGGTTCAAATGGATTAAGTCATAGTACCTAAAGAGGAGATATATAAAATAATGGAGGAGCTGGAAGAGAGGAAAGCAGTAGGACCAGATGGAGTCTCAGGATTTATATTGAAAGAATGCAGAAATGAGCTGGTTGGACTGGTATATGATATCATTAGGTGTTCAATATCAACTGGTAAAGTACCAAAGGAGTGGCAGAGGGCTGAAGTGGTCCCTACATATAAAAGAAGAACCCCTGAACTACAGACCTGTATCATTGACCAGTATAGTTTGTAAAATATGTGAGAAAGTGATAAAGAAACAATGGACAAAATTTCTAGAACACAATATAATTACAGAAAACCAGTATGGCTTTAAACAAGGGCGTTCATGTGTAACAAACTTACTGAGCTTTTACTCGAGTGACAGACATAACACAGGAGAGGGACGGATGGGTAGACTGTGTGTACTTGGACCTGAAGAAGGCTTTTGACAAAGTTCCACATACAAGACTACTATGGAAGCTGGAAAATAGAGGATTGAAATGGACGATGAAGAACTAGATGGAAAGTTACTTAACACCTTAACGATGACTATGAAGTTGGTGATAATTTTTCTGACGTGGGCGACGAACATGACGCCAGCGCTTGAGAGCAAGAAGCTCTATGGAAATCAAACGGCACACGTAACTATGTACATGGCACCTTTTCTGTCTTTCATGACTCCGTGCTGAAAATAGTCCACAGTTCCTGCCTGCGCATCAAGGCGTCTGCAGAGCGATTATGTTCCCTCAGCCGAGCTGTGTCGGAGGTCTTCCTTTAGTTCCTGGTCGTGGTGTGCGTGGTGAGCGTAGTCGTGACGCCTCCACTGATATACCTGATGTTCAAGATGAACCAACATCTTGTTCACAGGAGTGTTCAGAGGAGTGGGAAGCAGAAGTTGGATTTTTTGGGAATCATGGAATTCCAGCCAAACGGTCTGTCCAAATCATAATCTGATTTCACAGTTGATTTATACGGATGATTTTCTACAACTTTTATTCAACGAGATTCATTTCAGAATGAAAAACTATAAAAAAACATTTTTTTGAGTTTCACTGCAACTTTGGCTCTGCAGGCAGTAAATTTCCAAGTCAAAGATTATAAACTATATTTTTCAGACTCCATCGTGATAAAATGAGCAACTTTTCTTCAATAAATTTTCCTGTACGTTGCACCAGTAAAAACTTGGAATATTTTGGGAATCATGGAATTCCAGCCAAACAGTCAGTCTAAATCATTATGATCTGATTTCACAGTTGAGTTATACGGATGATTGTCTACAACTTTTATTCAATGAGATTTATTCCAGAATGAAAAAAACTACAAAAATTTACCAAAATTATTTATTGAGTTTCACCACAACTTTGTCTCTGCAGGCAGTAAATTTCCAAGTCAAAGATTATAAACTATGATTTTCAGACTCCATCGTGATAAAATGAACAACGTTTCTTCAATATTTTTTTCTGTACGTCACACCAGAAAAAAGTTGGAATTTTTCGGGAATCATGGAATTCCAACCAAATGCGACAACCTAGACAGAAATGGATTTCACATCAGGCACCGCCAGAAAATTTTCTAAAAACATCTTTTATGACTTTTTCTCAGTTTCAAAGTGTATTTTTCAATGACTTGCATCATGGAAGATCACCTGAGAAAAACTTTTGCGGCGCTGAGGGGTTAAGGGGAAGAGAGATGAGAACAGTGGTAAAGGACATGAAATCGGATTGGAGAATTGTAGACAGTGGAGTGCCTCAGGGATCGGTATTGGCACCAATGCTTTTCCTAGTATATATTAATGATATGCTGGAGAAAGTCTGTTTGCAGGTGATGCAAAATTGCCGAGACACATAAGGAACAGAAAGACTGAAATTCTGCAAGATGACCTGAATAAGATTTGGGACGAGTATGAAATGGGAGATGGAGTTCAGTGTGAAGAAATGTCATGTAATGGAAATGGGAAAGAGTGAAGGGAGACCAAAATGGACATACAGAATGGGAGATGGAGAAATATTAAAAGTTCAAGAAGAGAGAGATCTGGGAGTGACAATACAAGATAATCAACAGTCTGAGAGTCATGTTAACCTCTTCAGTACCATGACGCAGTATATGAGTCATTTCATCTCTCGAACCATATCCTAGAGACGCTGTATGTGCGTCATGGTCATTGGACGTAGTCTGTAAAACCAGGATATGGCATGGAGGTTATGTTTTGTCTGCTTGTATTGAAGGGGTTAATAGGATGTTCAGTGATAGGTTTGGAGTGGTGAGAAATATAGGATTAGCATTCCACTACAAGGATAAGGATATGGTGAAAAAGTTAATAACCACAATGATTAGGCCAAAACTGGAATATGCAAACTGTGTGGTCTCCCCATAAGAAGGAACACATGAAAAAACAAGAAAGAACACAAAGGATGGCAACGAAAATGGTTCCAGAGCTGAAGGGATTGACATATGAAGGAAGGTTAAAGGAAATGGACCTGCCAACACTGGAACACAGAAGAGAAAGGGGAGACCTGATACTGATTTATATATTATTGGGCAAAATGGAAGAAGTAGATAATGAGGAGTTACTACTAAAAGAAGGAATAAACGTCAGCAACACACGAGGACACAGTAAAAAATTGAGGAAAGGAAGATGCTTGAGAGACACAAAGAAATATAGCTTCCCGCAGAGAAACATAGAGGTTTGGAACAGACTAAGTGAGGATGTAGTATTGGCAAGGAGTGTGCAAGACCTTAAGGAAAAACTGGACAGATACAGATATGGAGACGGGACCACATGAGCGTAAGCCCAGGCCCTGTAAAACTACAACTAGATAAATACACATACCTTGGTGCTGGGTGCTGAGTGAGGCATCCCCGCAGTGCTGAGTGGGTGCTGCTGAGGGGTGAGGGCTATGCTAAGGGCGGTGCTGATTTAACTTAAGCCTCACAATTACCGAGCAAGCACACACACACGCACACACACACACAGCCTGGAGGGACAGAGAAATGGACGGTGACACTTGAGATCTGGTGCAGGAAGGGGGGGAAGGAGGAGGAGGAGGAGGAGGAGGAGGAGTAATAGAAAATGAATGAATGAAGAAGTAGGAGGAGGAGGAGGAAGAAGAGGAAGAGGAGGAAGAGGAAGGGAGATAAAATGAGGAGTAGAAGGAGGAGGGAGAGAAGTACACAGGAGAAGAAGGAGGAGGAGGAGGAGGAGGAGAAGGAGGAGGAGGAGGAAGAAGAGGAAGAGGAGGAAGAGGAAGTGGGATAAAATGAGGAGTAGAAGGAGGAGGGAGAGAAGTACACAGGAGAAGAAGGAGGAGGAGGAGGAGAAAACAAAAAAACAAACCAGTCAACATGAAAGGCAGTTTTGGACATGGATTTACAAGCAGAAAAGTCATCAGGAACAAAGCCATTCTACTCTAGTCTGCACTGGGAAAGTCAGGCTACACATCCCAGGAAGAACAAGGAACAATGCACAGGGGAATAGCAACCCTGGGAACACCACATACAAGGTCACTTTACCCTTGCACCTTGTATCTTGACAGACATTCTTCTCTAGTCTGCACTGGGAAAGTCAGGCTACACATCCCAGGAGGAACAAGGAACAAGGCACAGGGGAATAGCAACCCTGGGAACACCACATACATGGTCACTTTTCCCTTGCACCTTCTATCTTGACAGTCATTCTTCTCTAGTCTGCACTGGGAAAGTCAGGCTACACATCCCAGGAAGAACAAGGTGCCAGGTGCAGAGGAATAGCAACCCTGGGAACACCACACACAAGGTCACTTTTCCCTTGCACCTTGTATCTTGACAGTCATTCTTCTCTAGTCTGCACTGGGAAAGTCAGGCTACACATCCCAGGAGGAACAAGGAACAATGCACAGGGGAAATGCAACCCTCCATACACCAAATACAAGGTTGCTCTTCCCTTGCACCTTGTATCTCATTCTTGTCGAGGGGAACCACAAGAAACCCTTTATTTCATCGACGCTTTCAATGAAGAAATGACGAACGTGGCCTCAGAGCTGGTGCTTACGGACACTCTCAGCTAAGACACCGCCTGCCTTGTAGAAGTGCCCCTAACCTTACATCTGTACTTAATCTAGTGAGCTTAACCTAGGCCATGGTATGCAGTCTTCAAAGTCACATTTTTGATTGGTACTAGTTTGATGATGGGAAGGGTGGGGAGGGAAGGGAGTGGGAGGGTTCAAAAAGGGTGGACATTGAGGGAAGGGTAAGAATAGGAAAGGCTGGGTTGACAAGGCTGGGAAGGGTGGGCAGGAAAGGGTGGGGAGCAAAGGGCAGGAAGGGTTAAAAGGGTAGATATTGAGGAATGGGTAAGGGCAGGAAAGGCTGGGATGGGTAAGAGCAGGAAAGGGTGGGAAGCAAAGGGCAGGAAGAGTTAAAAGGGTAGATATTGAGGAATGGGTAAGGGCAGGAAGGGCTGGGATGGGTGGGCAGGAGAGGGTAGGAAGCAAAGGGCAGAAAGGGTTAAAAGGGTAGATATTGAGGAATGGGTAAGGGCAGGAAAGGCTGGGATGGGTAAGGGCAGGAAAGGGTGGGAAGCAAAGGGCAGGAAGGGTTAAAAGGGTAGATATTGAGGAATGGGTAAGGGCAGGAAAGGCTGAGATGGGTGGGCAGGAGAAGGTGGGAAGCAAAGGGCAGGAAGGGTTAAAAGGGTAGATATTGAGGAATGGGTAAGGGCAGGAAAGGCTGGGATGGGTAAGGGCAGGAAAGGCTGGAAAACAAAGGGCAGGAAGAGTTACAAGGGTAGATATTGAGGAATGGGTAAGGGCAGAAAAGGCTGGGAAGCAAAGGGCAGGAAAGGCTGAGATGGGTAAGGGCAGGAAAGGCTGAGTAGGAGAAGGTGGGACTACTCTCTGACTACAATATGAGATGAACAACCATAGTCCAGGATGTTGATGACTTAGGGAGAAACAGCTGTACAGGTAACTCTCGATTTACGGGAGTATTGTGTCCTTCAAGAGGTGGCATAAATCAAAAACAATGTAAATCAAACAAGAGGCAGGTTTGTATCTTTACTGCCTACTGTATCACTCTGACTCCTCTCCCTCTCGTGGTTCCTCCTCTGGCTGCCCTTCCTCTCGTGGTAGCACAGCAGCGAGGGTGTTGTTGTTGTTGAGTAGCGTGGCAGCGTGGGTACTGTATTGTTGTTCAAGTGGCGCGCGGGAAGAACTGAGCTCAGCTGTGTGGCCGCGGCGCCGTGTGAGTCCAGCTGCGTGAGACATCTGGTGGCCACTCCATAAAATATCGCATATAAGTGAAAAAAAACGTGTGAATTAAACATTTATTTGGATTTTGGACCCCACGTTATTTCAAAAACGCGTAAACCAAACTCGCGTAAATCGAGAATTACCTGTATTCCAAGCTCTCCCATGCCGATTTTGTTAACCAGGTGACTCATGTAAGAACACCACACAGGTCTGTTCAATCACTTTTATTGAGGACATGACAAAATAGCCATGACGAGGCCCAGACATGAGAATCACTGACTCACTCACTCTCTAGTTGATGAATTGATGGACTCACTCACTCACACACTCACTCCCTTCCCTTACAGTACAAAGTGACCGACTCAGCCACCACCAGTTAAAATTTGCTGTGACTAGACCAAGAAACAACTTATTCACTGACTCACTCACTCTATAGTTGATGAATTGATGGACTCACTCACTCACTCACTCACTCACTCACTGCTGTCCACCTTTCCCTTACAGTACAAAGTGACCTGCACAGCCAACCAGTAAAGAGTAGTTCTGAACAGACCCAGACATGAGACTTATTTATAGACTCACTCACTCTCTAGTTGATGAATTGATGGACAGACTCACTCACTCACTCACTCCCTTCCCTTACAGTACAAGTGACCTGCCCAGCCACCATCAGTAAAAAACATGTGCTTCAAAATAGATTCCTTACGACTAATTGTGCAGTGCAACGCTACTCTGCGACCCTAATATGCAAGGCACGCCCCTAAAGGATGGGTAAGCTAAAGTTTGCGTGGAGTCAGCGGGTGAGTGAAGCAATGTGCCTCCTGGCGTACGCTCCCCGTTAGTCAGCCAGTGGTTAGTCCTCCCGTCCATGCCTTTCAGAGTGATGCCTCACACAACACACACAAACTACCAACTGTGTGACAAACCGCCTGACTAGTGGAGGCGAGTGCTCTTAGGCTTACATTTGTACTTAATCTAGCGAGCTTAACCTAGGCATGACAGACCGTGGAATGCAGTCTTCACAGTCGCATATGATTGGGAATGACGTGATGTGCGGATGACTTTGGCTGGGTTCACACATAGCCAACTTAGCGTCCCAATCGGTCCCGTTCAGTCCTGACATAAAAAAATTTGAGAACGGTATCAATCGTGGCCCAGCAGTATCTGACCCCACCTGATGGCGTTCTAACCCTGTTCTGTGCTGATTTCTGACAATAATCCCGCCTCTCCTGACTAACCCCAAACTTTTTGAACACGCTAAAAAATGGCATGTTTTCCGCTTTCTGACGCTCAGTGGCGACCCTAAACGCCCACCCATGTTTACGGACGATCATGGCCATGATTCCATGCGTTCTGTGCTGTTTTCATTGGCAGGGACGGAACGGGGCTGAATGGGAAGCCAAGTCAGCATGTGTGAACCCAGCTTTAGGGATAAACAGCTGTAGTCCTGGACACAATATGATGACAAGAGATTAACAGCCTTGGTCCAGGATGAGGATGACTTAGAGATTAACAGCCTTGGTCCAGGATGAGGATGACTTAGAGATTAAGAGCCTTGGTCCAGGATGAGGATGACTTAGAGATAAACAGCCATAGTCCAGGATGAGGATGACTTATGGATAAACAGCTGTAGTCCAATCTCTCCCTGACCACAATGCGATGACTAGAAAGGAACAGCCATAGTCAAGGATGAGGATGACATAGGGGTAAATAATTGTTGTCCAAGGTCTCCCTGGTGCCAATGTGATGACTAGAGATTAAAAGCCATGGTCCAAGGTCTCCCTGGTGCCAATGTGATGACTAGAGATTAAAAGCCATGGTCCAAGGTCTCCCTGATGACAATGTGATGACTAGATATACTGACAGCCATGGTCCAAGTCCCCCCCCTACTGTAAGATGTCAGTTATTACCAGCTCATAAAACAACGGCAGCCTCTAAACGGTTTTGCACCATGAGTGTATAAATATTGCCACCTGTTTCCTGTGCCTGTCATGCAGGAATGGAGTATTCGTATTCGGTATTCATATTCAAATTCATTCTTCAAACACCGTATTTTGGTGAATTCGTATTCATATTTGAATAATTATTGATAGAACTCAAAGTATTCTCATTTGCATTTGAATAGAAGAGAAAATCATTCGTATTCTGTGAATAATCTGACGAATACTTCAAAATTTATAATCAGAAATAACAGCCATATTTAATTCAGGTAAGTGTGGCGCCCCTGTACTGAATGCTGGCACCAGTCATGGGCCATTGTTCATGAGCTCATGCTACTGTTCAACACTATCAAGAAGTATTCGGATTTATATTCAAATTAAAACCAATTCAGTGTATTCAAATGCGTATTCATATTCTTTGGAATTTGAAGTATTCATATTTGTATTTGAATACAACTCTAGTATTCACTCCATCCCTGGTATCACATCATTACCCACAGAATTAGCAAGCCGGGTGCAGCCACTGACTCGCCCAGGTGCTTCACAGAAAGGCACGCAGATGTGGCTGCCATTGGTCTCCAGGCACAGCCGAGGAAGGGAGGGAGAGATCATGAAAGAGATTGTAGGCACGTCTTCAAACTCTCGGTGAACGGTTACTCTGTGGTTAGGTTAGGTTAGCTTGAGTCAGGCACTAAACACATAAGACAAGGGAACAAACAAAGGGAGGGAGAGATTGCGAGAGGGGATTGTCAGTGCGTCTGTGATCTCTCAGTGAACGGTTACTCTGGTGGTGGTGGTGGTGGTGGTGGTGGTGGAGGTGGTGGTGGAGGTGGTGGTGGTGGTGGAGGTGGTGGTGGTGGTGGTGGTTGTGCCGCTCAAAACATGAGACAAGAGAACAAAGAAGTTACCGCATGCACTTCTGGAAATGTCCTTGCCACACCTCACTCACCACAGCCACGCCACACTCACCACCACCACACCAGACCGCACCACGCCACAACACACCGCACCTCACCACATCACAGAAATTTCAAACTAATTCTTCCATATTCGAACAACACTGGCACACGCGGACGAGACAAGAACGGAAGTATCGATAATAATACTGACAACAAACATGTGACCTGTGAGGGAAACGGATGAAAAATTGAAAACAGAACAATAAGAAATGAATTATATAAGGGAGCAACACACAGCCACCGCCACCCACCAGCCATCACCTGTGTGTCCAGCCGTCCAGGTGTCTAGCGGCCTAGCCATCTGGAGGCTGCAGCATCTGGGGAGGAGAGGGAATGGGCACATCACTGAGGGGAAGGAGTAGAGGAATGCAGTGTGTTGCAGGTAAAGGTAACTCTGTGGAAGCTGACCATCGCCCTTCCCCCTTCCTCCTTCCTAGAGGCTCGACAGTGTCTCTGATGTACTTATGTTAACAATGTGTGTGCTATTGTGGATTGTTTACAGGCCTTGCAGCAAGCACCAATAAGCAGGTCTCCTTCCCTTGGCAGCCACAGAGGGGTTGGGAGTCAGGTTAAGTGGTGCAGAAGTGACCTCTGTTTAGCTCATCACAGGCTCACTTTGTCTGATGTTAACAGCTGGCTGCTGACTTTTGATGCAAATTTACCAACCTCAACGAAAGGAACAACCTCCTCTGGAATTTCATTCCACATTTTAATCAAATTTGTGCTAAATGGTTGGGAAGCTTGGTTAGCTGTGCAAAAACTTAGAGCCTTGTTATGGGGCAAACTTGACCACCACAAAAACAAGTGCCAAATGTGTGTTATGGGCACCACACATCTAGACAGGGATGTTGATCTTTTTTTTTAATAAAAAAAATCAGTCCTTTTATTTAAATCAGATTGTTTTTATTTATATCATTTTTTTTATTAATGAATATAACTAAATCAATTTAAACCTCTACAGATTAAATAAAATCATTTGATTTCAATCTTGATTAAATCAATTTGATTTAAGTAAACAATCCTGGTCATGTTAGGTCAAGTTTAGGCATTTTTAACCCATAAACTGCGCTGTTAAGATTCGGGAATATCTCCTGGGCGCGCAATAAATGGCAGAACAATAGCCTGGTGGGAAACAATTTTCAGTATTACAACACCCAAGAGAGACATGTTGAGCACCAAATAGTGAAAAAAATAATAATAATTCACTTAATGTGGCAGTGATGGCGGGATAAAGGTTGCGGATATGAGGCGACCCTGTGAGCGCTGGTATTGATGAGGTAGATAGGACGGTGGCAGAGGGAAGATGACACACGGCACAGTCACGTCTGAACATTCTCTTGCCACTAATTATTCATTCCAGTTACAACAAACAAAATACATCACAGGAAACATCACTTTGTCAATTTCGATAATCAACCTCTTGCACATCATTATCAAGAGGCCAGTCATTAGTCACACCAGCAATGTTCTTGTCAAAGTTATGAATGTCTGGCACAAAATCTGATCCATCAGACCAGACGAATGGAGAACACGTTGTCTCGCGTCTCTGAGGCTCCTGCTCTCCCTCTGCCTCCCCCTCCTCTTCCACACCAGCTGACACCCCTCCCTCACTCAGCTGAGTCTTCTCTTATACCCCCACTGTCGTTTTCCTCATCTTTCTGCCACTCTGAATCATCGGACAGTGATGATGGTGTCAGTGAGTGACTAGGCTAGCTAGTAACTTTCCACACTGTTGGAGAGGCAGCGTGTCTGTGACCCTGAGTGCCAGAAGCATGCTCACGCTTGCCACGCTTCCTCAGACCAGCTGAATCTCATGGCTGAATGCAATCTGAATCACTGTCTCTTTCAAATTTGTCTACTACAATCTTTCTCTTTACCAATACTTTCTTTTTACCCCCTCCCATGCCTCCCCCTCGGTCACGACCGCAGGAGCTATACAAGACTGGCTGGCATCAGTAGATGACGTAATTCTACTCTCCATGGCTGCTAAAGAGCAACTAATATGACGATGGTGACTACATGGTGTGAAAGAGGGATGATGTTGCCACACGAGGTTCTTTGGAATATACTTTGGCATCGCGGGAAATATAAATATTCACCTTGGAACATGTGTCATCTTGATATGTCTGGCGCAGTCTAACTCATAGCATCTTGAGATGTCTGGCGCAGTTTCCAGGTTAAACACATGACAGCAGCACCTCATGGCATAAATCAACACAGAATGACCCCACCTTGTTGTATACAAAGTCTCATTAGTAAGGAAGCACAGATGAACTTTCTGAGTCAAGGCCTATTAAACCATCTTGTATAAACAAAACACACCCGCACCTATCCCAGCATCCCTCCCCCCCTGGCCCCTCACCATGCATCTATCCATCTGTCTATCTATCTATCTATCCTAGTATCCCAGCATCCCTCCCCCCCTGGCCCCTCACCATGCATCTATCCATCTGTCTATCTATCTATCTATCCTAGTATCCCAGCATCCCTCCCCCCCTGGCCCCTCACCATGCATCTATCCATCTGTCTATCTATCTATTTATCCTAGTATCCCAGCATCCCTCCCCCCCTGGCCCCTCACCATGCATCTATCCATCTACCTATCTATCTATCTATCCTAGTATCCCAGCATCCCTCCCCCTGGCCCCTCACCATGCATCTATCCATCTGTCTATCTATCTATCTATCCTAGTATCCCAGCATCCCTCCCCCTGGCCCCTCACCATGCATCTATCCATCTGTCTATCTATCTATCTATCCTAGTATCCCAGCATCCCTCCCCCTGGCCCCTCACCATGCATCTATCCATCTGTCTATCTATCTATCTATCCTAGTATCCCAGCATCCCTCCCCCCCTGGCCCCTCACCATGCATCTATCCATCTGTCTATCTATCTATCTATCCTAGTATCCCAGCATCCCTCCCCTCCTGGCCCCTCAAAATGCATCTATCCATCTGTCTATCTATCTATCTATCCTAGTATCCCAGCATCCCTCCCCTGGCCCCTCACCATGCATCTATCCATCTATCTATCTATCTATCTATCCTAGTATCCCAGCATCCCTCCCCTCCTGGCCCCTCAAAATGCATCTATCCATCTGTCTATCTATCTATCTATCCTAGTATCCCGGCATCCCTCCCCCCCTGGCCCCTCACCATGCATCTATCCATCTGTCTATCTATCTATCTATCCTAGTATCCCAGCATCCCTCCCCTGGCCCCTCACCATGCATCTATCCATCTGTCTATCTATCTATCTATCCTAGTATCCCAGCATCCCTCCCCTGGCCCCTCACCATGCATCTATCCATCTATCTATCTATCTATCTATCCTAGTATCCCAGCATCCCTCCCCTGGCCCCTCACCATGCATCTATCCATCTACCCATCTATCTATCTATCCTAGTATCCCAGCATCCCTCCCCTGGCCCCTCACCATGCATCTATCCATCTATCTTTCTATCCTAGTATGCCAGCATCCCTCCACCCCTGGCCCCTCACCATGCATCTATCCATCTATCTATCTATCTATCTATCCTAGTATCCCAGCATCCCTCCCCCCCCTGGCCCCTCACCATGCATCTATCCATCTATCTATCTATCTATCTATCCTAGTATCCCAGCATCCCTCCCCCTGGCCCTCACCATGCATCTATCCATCTATCTATCTATCTATCTATCCTAGTATCCCAGCATCCTCCCCCCTGGCCCCTCACCCTGCATCTATCCATCTATCTATCTATCTATCTATCCTAGTATCCCAGCATCCCTCCCCACCTGGCCCCTCACCATGCATCTATCCATCTATCTAACTATCTATCCTAGTATCCCAGCATCCTCCCTCCCCTGGCCCTCACCATGCATCTATCCATCTATCTATCTATCTATCCTAGTATCCCAGCATCCCTCCCCTGGCCCCTCACCATGCATCTATCCATCTATCTATCTATCTATCCTAGTATCCCAGCATCCCTCCCCTCCTGGCCCCTCACCATGCATCTATCCATCTACCTATCTATCTATCCTAGTATCCCAGCATCCCTCCCCCCCTGGCCCCTCACCATGCATCTATCCATCTATCTATCTATCTATCCTAGTATCCCAGCATCCCTGCCCCCCGGGCCCCTCACCATGCATCTATCCATCTATCTATCTATCTATCCCAGTATCCCAGCATCCCTCCCCCTGGCCCCCTCACCATGCATCTATCTATCTATCTATCTATCTATCCTAGTATCCCAGCATCCCTCCCCTCCTGGCCCCTCACCATGCATCTATCCATCTATCTATCTATCTATCTATCCTAGTATCCCAGCATCCCTCCCCACCTGGCCCCTCACCATGCATCTATCCATCTACCCATCTATCTATCTATCCTAGTATCCCAGCATCCCTCCCCCTGGCCCCTCACCATGCATCTATCCATCTATCTATCTATCTATCTATCCTAGTATCCCAGCATCCCTCCCCCCCTGGCCCCTCACCATGCATCTATCCATCTACCTATCTATCTATCTATCCTAGTATCCCAGCATCCTCCCTCCTGGCCCCTCACCATGCATCTATCCATCTATCTATCTATGTATCTATCCTAGTATCCCAGCATCCCTCCCCTGGCCCCTCACCATGCATCTATCCATCTATCTATCTATCTATCTATCCTAGTATCCCAGCATCCCTCCCCCCCTGGCCCCTCACCATGCATCTATCCATCTATCTATCTATCTATCCTAGTATCCCAGCATCCCTCCCCTGGCCCCTCACCATGCATCTATCCATCTATCTATCTATCTATCTATCCTAGTATCCCAGCATCCCTCCCCTCCTGGCCCCTCACCATGCATCTATCCATCTATCTATCTATCTATCTATCCTAGTATCCCAGCATCCCTCCCCCCCTGGCCCCTCACCATGCATCTATCCATCTATCTATCTATCCTAGTATCCCAGCATCCCTCCCCCTGGCCCCTCACCATGCATCTATCCATCTAACTATCTATCCAAGTATCCCAGCATCCCTCCCCTGGCCCCTCACCATGCATGTATCTATCTATCTATCTATCTATCCTAGTATCCCAGCATCCCTCCCCCCCTGGCCCCTCACCATGCATCTATCCATCTACCCATCTATCTATCCTAGTATCCCAGCATCCCTCCCCCTGGCCCTCACCATGCATCTATCCATCTACCCATCTATCTATCTATCCTAGTATCCCAGCATCCCTCCCCTCCTGGCCCCTCACCATGCATCTATCCATCTACCTATCTATCTATCTATCCTAGTATCCCAGCATCCCTCCCCCCCTGGCCCTTCACCATGCATCTATCCATCTACCCATCTATCTATCTATCCTAGTATCCCAGCATCCCTCCCCCTGGCCCCTCACCATGCATCTATCCATCTACCCATCTATCTATCTATCCTAGTATCCCAGCATCCTCCCCCCTGGCCCCTCACCATGCATCTATCCATCTACCTATCTATCTATCTATCCTAGTATCCCAGCATCCCTCCCCCTCTGGCCCCTCAAAATGCATCTATCCATCTATCTATCTATCTATCTATCCTAGTATCCCAGCATCCGTCCCCCCCTGGCCCGTCACCATGCATCTATCCATCTATCTATCTATCTATCTATCCTAGTATCCCAGCATCCCTCCCCCCCTGGCCCCTCACCATGCATCTATCCATCTACCTATCTATCTATCTATCCTAGTATCCCAGCATCCCTTCCTGGCTGGCCCCTGACTCTGTATCTATCCATCCATCTATATTTTATTTACAGTAAAGGAAATAGCTAACGGGCAAAAACAAAAAGAAAACCATAATGAAAAAAGAATGCAAATATCTATCTATCTATCTATCTATCTATCTATCCCTCCCTCCTCCCCTTTACCTGTTGCAAGTCGCACAGCTCCAGGTCCTGTGTGTGGAGCCTGGCGCGCAGGTACACAATCTCCTCCTCCTTCTGGGTGAGCAGCGCCTTCATCTCCAGGTAACGAGTACGCGCCGCCCTCTCTCCGCAGTCCATCTCACTCATCTCACGCTCGTACCTCTCACGCATGTTCCTGGGGATAGGGGGGGGGTGAGAAGGGGCTGTTTGAGGGGGGGAGGTGCTTGTTGGAGGAGGAGGAGGACGAGGAGAAGTAGAAAGGAGATTTTTGTAAAGAGGAGAATGAGGAAGGGGTAAGAGAAACAGGAGGAGGAGGAGGAAACATGGAAACATGGAAATGCAGGCAACAGAAAGCCTATTGGCTCATTACGAGGTTGCCAGCTTGGGTGATTTAATCTGCTCGACCGCCGCTTGGGGCTTGAGGAGCAGATGAAAGCACCTCAACATTGAGGAGCAGATGAAAGCCCCTCGTTATTTAGTTTACTCCCGACGCAGTGAAATGACGGTCGATTCTATATTTGAAGGAGTTGATGGTATTTGTATTTACTACTTCTGAAGGAAGATTGTTCCAGTGACGGATGACTCGGTTTGAAAAGAAACTCCTTCCGATGTCTGTGTTACATCGACTCGACTGAATGGGTAAACCGTTATTTCTAGTTCTTGAGTTGGTTTGCAGTTCAAAGAATTTGGAGTAATCGACGTTATTGAACTTTTTCAGGTACTTGAAGACTTGAATCATATCCCCTCGTAGGCGTCTTTTCTCTAATGTAAAGAGATTGAGTCGCTTGAGTCGTTCCTCGTACGGGTGAGCCCTTAAGGTTGGTATCATCTTCGTGTGCGTCGTTGAATCCTTTCCAGTAAATCAATGTCCTTTCTGTAATTAGGAGACCAGAACTGTACTGCATACTCGAGGTGCGGTCTTACCATGGAATTATACAAGGATAGCATCACGTCTGGCGTTTTACACTCGAAGTTCCTCGCTATGAACCCGAGCATAGTGTTGGCTTTGTTGTATGCTTTTTTACAGTGATTCGCCTGTTTCAGGTCACTGCTGATAGTGACTCCAAGATCCTTTTCCTCCTGCATCGCTTGCAAAGGTTTCCCATTCATGATGTAAGTGTGGTTACTATTTCTGGTCCCAATGTGCATGACTTTGCATTTGTCAACATTAAGGACATTTGCCATTTTTCCGACCATTCGATAATGTGATTCAGGTCTTTCTGAATGATTTCGCAGTCGGTCTTTGTGAGGGCCTTTCCACCCACCTTGGTGTCATCAGCAAATTTCAATATTGTGGATTTCATTTCTGATTCGAGGTCGTTGATATTTATGATGAAGAGAATGGGTCCCAGCACTGACTCTTGAGGCACTCCACTAGTGACTGGAAGCCAATCGGAAGGCTGTCCGTTGAATGGTACTCGTTGTTTTCTGTCGGTGAGCCAATCTCTTATCCACGCGATCAGATTGGCTCCAATGCCCTCCGAGTGCAGTTTCTTAAGGAGTCGCTCGTGCGGTACTTTGTCGAAGACTTTCTGAAAGTCCAGGTATATAACTTCACTGGGGATGTGGGCATCCCAGTTCTTATATATACCTTGGAAGAAGTCTAATAAATTCGTTAGGCAGGAGCGCTTGTTTCTGAAGCCATGCAGGGTGTCGGAGATTACATTATTGTCTTCTAGAAACTGAATAAGTTTGTCTCTAATAATCTTTTTGAGTATTTTTCTTGCCACTGATGTCAAACTTATGGGCCTGTAGTTTAATGCAACGCTTTTGTCTCCTTTTTTGAAAATCGGTGTTACGTTCGCCATCTTCCAGTCTTCCGGGACCTTTTTTAGTTGTACTGACCGGTTGAATATGTTAGTGAGTGGTTGAAGTATTTGTTGTTTAAGCTCTTTTAATAACCGCGGGGACAAACTGTCAGGTCCTGTTGGCTTGTTCGTGTCGAGTTTATCCAAATGCCTTTTCATTTCTTGGTCGCATATTGAGTCATTTTCCAGGGGCGTGATTCCCCTCGGCGGGGCAGGGCTCTCAGGCATGGTTTCGATGTCCTCGACTGTGAATACGGATGCGAAGTTACTGTTGAGGATTCTGGCCATCTGTTTACTGTCCTGGGTTACAGATCCAGTCTCGTCTGTCAGGGGACCAATATTGGAT